>NC_142071.1:6942500-7140000 GCF_059756535.1 Pantherophis guttatus
TTTTTTCCTAAGCAGCATTTTCCTGACCGCGGAGTCACGCGTTTTCTTCCCCAGGCACCAAAAAGGCTTGATTTTTAAAAAGTGGAAGCAACACCATTTTTAGACATGGAATTTCATCCCAACATGGGGTCCATTTTTGCATTTGGTTGAAAAAAAAGAATTGGCTTCAAAAAACATTTTTTTCCCAGGCAGCATTTTCCTGACCGCGGAGTCATGCGTTTTCTTCCCCAGGCACCAAAAAGGCTTGATTTTTAAAAAGTGGAAGCAACACCATTTTTAGACATGGAATTTCATCCAAAAATTCATCCTGGGGTCCGTTTTTGCATTTGGTTGAAAAAAAAAATTGGCTTCAAAAAACATTTTTTTCCTAAGCAGTTTTTTCCTGACCGCGGAGTCACGCGTTTTCTTCCCCAGGCACCAAAAGGGCTTGATTTTTAAAAAGTGGAAGCAACTCCATTTTTAGACATGGAATTTCATCCCAAAATTCATCCTGGGGTCTGTTTTTGCATTTGGTTGAAAAAAAAAATTGGCTTCAAAAAACATTTTTTTTCTAAGCAGCATTTTCCTGACCGCGGAGTCACGCGTTTTCTTCCCCAGGCACCAAAAGGGCTTGATTTTTAAAAAGTGGAAGCAACACCATTTTTAGACATGAAATTTCATCCCAAAATTCATCCTGGGGTCTGTTTTTGCATTTGGTTGAAAAAAAAATGGCTTCAAAAAACATTTTTTTCCTAAGCAGCATTTTCCTGACCGCGGAGTCACGCGTTTTCTTCCCCAGGCACCAAAAGAGCTTGATTTTTAAAAAGTGGAAGCAACACCATTTTTAGACATGGAATTTCATCCCAAAATTCATCCTGGGGTCCGTTTTTGCATTTGATTGAAAAAAAAAATTGGCTTCAAAAAATATTTTTTTCCTAAGCAGCATTTTCCTGACCGCGGAGTCACGCGTTTTCTTCCCCAGGCACCAAAAAGGCTTGATTTTTAAAAAGTGGAAGCAACACCATTTTTAGACATGGAATTTCATCCCAAAATTCATCCTGGGGTCCGTTTTTGCATTTGGTTGAAAAAAAAATTGGCTTCAAAAAACATTTTTTTCCTAAGCAGCATTTTCCTGACCGCGGAGTCACGCGTTTTCTTCCCCAGGCACCAAAAAGGCTTGATTTTTAAAAAGTGGAAGCAACACCATTTTTAGACATGGAATTTCATCCCAAAATTCATCCTGGGGTCCGTTTTTGCATTTGGTTGAAAAAAAAGAATTGGCTTCAAAAAACATTTTTTTCCCAGGCAGCATTTTCCTGACCGCGGAGTCATGCGTTTTCTTCCCCAGGCACCAAAAAGGCTTGATTTTTAAAAAGTGGAAGCAACACCATTTTTAGACATGGAATTTCATCCAAAAATTCATCCTGGGGTCCGTTTTTGCATTTGGTTGAAAAAAAAAATTGGCTTCAAAAAACATTTTTTTACTAAGCAGTTTTTTCCTGACCGCGGAGTCACGCGTTTTCTTCCCCAGGCACCAAAAGGGCTTGATTTTTAAAAAGTGGAAGCAACACCATTTTTAGACATGGAATTTCATCCAAAAATTCATCCTGGGGTCTGTTTTTGCATTTGGTTGAAAAAAAAAATTGGCTTCAAAAAACATTTTTTTTCTAAGCAGCATTTTCCTGACCACGGAGTCACGCGTTTTCTTCCCCAGGCACCAAAAGGGCTTGATTTTTAAAAAGTGGAAGCAACACCATTTTTAGACATGAAATTTCATCCCAAAATTCATCCTGGGGTCTGTTTTTGCATTTGGTTGAAAAAAAAATGGCTTCAAAAAACATTTTTTTCCTAAGCAGCATTTTCCTGACCGCGGAGTCACGCGTTTTCTTCCCCAGGCACCAGAAAGGCTTGATTTTTAAAAAGTGGAAGCAACACCATTTTAGACATGGAATTTCATCCCAAAATTCATCCTGGGGTCCGTTTTTGCATTTGGTTGAAAAAAAAAATTGGCTTCAAAAAACATTTTTTTCCTAGGCAGCATTTTCCTGACCGCAGAGTCATGCGTTTTCTTCCCCAGGCACCAAAAAGTTTCGATTTTTAAAAAGTGGAAGCAACACCATTTTTAGACATGGAATTTCATCCCGAAACTCATCCTGGTGTGCGTTTTTCCCTTTGCTTTGAAAAAAAAACATTGGCTTGAAAAAACATTTTGGTTCCTGGGCAGCATTTTCCTGACCGCGGAGTCACGCATTTTCTTCCCCAGGCACCAAAAAGGCTCGATTTTTTAAAAATAGAAGCAACACCATTTTTAAACATGTTATTCTACCCTCAACCTTGTCATGGTGTCCTTTTTTTCCTTTGCTTTCAAAAAAAAAAAATTAGCTTCAAAAAACATTTTGGTTCCTGGGCAGCATTTTCTTCCCCAGTCACCAAAAAGGCTTGATTTTTAAAAAGTAGGGTTGCCAGGTGTCCACTATTTGAGCGGACAGTCCACTTTTTTAACATTATGTTCACTATTTTTTTTCACAAAATAGTGGACATTTTTTTTATTCAAAAGCTTTATGATGAAATGGTATGTAATCTAAAGCTGTACTGTCTAAGAGAATAAGGATAGGAGAATCGCGTTTTGTCTTTTTTTTCATAAGTTTGAATGAGACAAAGATCGAATGCTCATTGCAGTAATCATATTTTACACAATAGTGCAAAAATTGCATTAAAGTAGTTATCTTTTGATATTGAAAATGTAGTGCTGAAGGTTTTTGCCGAATTTTCGAATTCTGCGAAGAAATGAGAAGAGTTGAAATCATTTTTTGAGTTTTGCGAGTCAGAATTCCATGAAGTTTTGCGCCATGTTCCAACACTTTGGTTAAGTTTGTTTAAAGCGGTCGAAAGACTTCTTTGAAACTGGATACCTCTAAAATCGTATTTTATTTCTCTTGGATCTGATGAGTGCCATAAGGTTATCTGGAACCTTATTTCGGATCAGGAAAATGAACTCGCAAAGGACGATGAACCAACAATTTCAGAATTGTATTTATATTTCACGCACTTCTTCATGTCAATAATGCAAGACACCCTACTGAAGCTGGAAAGCAAGAAAATTCTTGCATGTGATCTTCACATTATCATGTGTAAGCTGTGTGATTCTTTGCAAAAAAAAATACGATGAGCAGTTTTTTGGAATGAAAGTTTTATTTGCCTTACGTAAAAAACATTTGCCTGAGAATGCCGTGCAAAAGTTCAAGAAAGAAGCCATGAACGTGTATCAAAGAGCCATTGCGTACCTAGAAAAGTGGTATAATTTCACCGATTCAGTATATGAGACGCTAAGCTGTTTCAATCTAATTGATCGCAATAATATTCCAACTTTAGAAGAAATGATGAACATCTGGTTATTATCACCATGACGAGAAGAACTTCCACCCAACACTCTCTTCGATGAAATTTCTGCCTTAGAAGAAGTTTATGTTCATCTGCAGGGCAATTCATCCCTTGATAAGTGGACATACTTTTTCAAGAAAGAGCCAGCTCCGAGTTTACTGAAACTGTTCCAGTATTGTGCATCAATTCCGGTATCAAATGCAAACGTTGAACGAATTTTCAGCGTCATGGGAAATTTGTGGACTGACGAACGTAACCAACTGCTTGTATCAGTTCGAAGTGAACTTTGCATATTTTTAAAATATTTCTCAACGTTGTACTGAAATTAAAGAATTATTCCTTAAACACAAAGAATTGATCAAAGCTGCGCAGTCAAATAAAAAATACAAACGACAGCAAAGTAAAATGTAATTTAATATTTTACATATTATGATAATATATTTGATGTTTTGAATTTTAAGTAAAGTTTTGAAGTGATTATTTTAATATGTGTTAAAATGTTTGTAAGAAAATATATAATTTAATTGTAAATTATTATTTTTTTACTACTTAACCCCCCCCCCCGCTTGTCCTCTATTTTTTGGAAGCAGACCTGGCAACCCTATCTCAACTCCATGTGGTGAAATCATGTGGTTCTTTTCATCAGTAAATGGAGCCTCTTTCCAATCAGCCTCCAGCCTCCATTTTGTCTCCAGTGCCTTTCTCCTGGCTTGGAATTGAACCAGATGGATATTGCTTCCCACAGTGAGCCTGCAGTACCCCAGTGTGACAACTGTGGGAATATATATATTCATCCCTCTGAATGCAAATCCACGCCATCAATATCGGAATGATAGGAAACCTAAGAGAAAATTTTTATAAAATGTTTTATAGATGGCGTTTAGATCCTAAAAAATTATCATGTATGTATTCTAATGTGCAAGCTAAATGTTGGAGATGTGATTGTGATGATGCAACGTATTACCACATATGGTGGACTTGCAAAAAAATCAAAGCATTTTGGATAAAGATTTGGTGGGTGATGCAGAATATTTTGAAAAGAAGGTTGAAATTTACTCCGCAATTGTTTTTATTGGGTATAATCACGGACTGTACAGATGTAGAGACTAAATTGATCTTGAATCTAATAACAGCAGCAAGATTGTTGATAGCGCAACACTGGAAGAAGGACTCTTTGCCTACTATTGATGTCTGGATACTGAAAGTGGCTAACCTAGCTGAAATGGCTAAAATTTCAGCATATTTGAAGGACTATAACCAAGAAAGATACATACTGGAATGGAGAAAATGGATTGATTATATTCAAAATAAGTATCAGACTAAAAAATATCAAATAGCTTATGAGTGAATGTTTAACTCTAGTAGTATTATATCCTTGAAGTATTATATTATCTATGGTGGGGTTAAGTATTGTTTTTTAAGGGGGATATGACAGTTTAAAGTATAGTTAAGCAATTTAGTTTATTGTTAATTGTTTATTTATTTATTTATTTATTTATTTATTTATTTATTTATTTATTTATTTATTATATTTCTATACTGCCTTTCTCCCGTAGGACTCAAGGCGGTGTACACTCAAGAAAAATATAGACACACAAACATCATAAAATTGCTAATTAAAATTATTACTTAGTTTGGTCAATTAAATAAAACCCAGAATTAGATAACATTTAGAAAATCATTCACATGTTCGTATGTTTAGCCCCGCCTGTTGGAACAATTGTTAATTGAAATACCTTGTGTTTTGCTCTGGGAAGTCGGGGGGGAGGGGGGGTTGGGGGGGAAAAGCGGTGGGGGAAAACTGTTGTTTTTGTAAAACTTTTCAATAAAAAAAAAATATCGGAATGATAGGCATGACATGTTTTCTTGTTCTTTTCTGTTTGTCTCTCTAAACTGGGGGAAAAAATATAGAACGTGATGCCTGAGGCATGCACATTTCAAACAAAGGCGTTTTGTATAAGCACGTCTATCGGGCGCTGGATCTGAAACGATGAGCAAATGTTTGCATAAGGCATGGCACAGTTGTGACACAGCACGACGAAAGACAATAAAAGTTCTAGAGCAGTGTTTCCCAACCTTAACAACTGTAAGAGGTGTGGACTTCAACTTCAATTCACTTGGATCATATGACATACGAAGGCACATACCACAAGGCAGTCTTATCGCCATGTAAGGTTACAATGTGCTTGGCTGGTTTGTGGCTTGTTACGAGCACAACTACATGCTACTATACCATAAGAGGGAGCCATTGGCCTGCTGTCTGCTTCCCTTTGATGCCAGCAGAACATGGAGCTAGCACGTTTTGTCGTTTAATGCTTCCAGAAAGACGAATCGACACACAAGATTAAAGACTCTCTATCATTCTCCAGCCCTGTTTTCTTGTCTCAGAGTATAGACACAGAATAATACCCTTAAGCAATAAATTGGCAGATGCCACCTGAATGTTAGGAACAACTATTTAGCAGGAGTTTGACAGTGGCTCTAATTGTTAAGAGAGATCTTGACTAGATCAATTCAGTAGCTATGTTCAAACAATGGTTGAACAGGGACTGCCGGAGCTGCTTAACTTTGGATTCCTAAACTGAGCAATTGTTTAGATTTGATGGCCTAAATGATCCCTTCTACAATTCAGTTCTAGTGGTCTGAGATGATAGAGAGAGAGAGAGAGGGTAGATGGATGATAGATAGATAGATAGATAGATAGATAGATAGATAGATAGATAGATGATAGATAGATAGATAGATAGATAGATAGATAGATAGATAGATAAGATAGATAGATGATAGATAGATAGAGATAGAGATAGAGATAGGTAGGTAGATAGGTAGAGAGAGAGGTATATATAGGTGTAGATGGATAGAAGATGATAGATAGATAGATAGATAGATAGATAGATAGATAGATAGATAGATAGATAGACAGATAGATAGATAGAGATAGATAGGTAGGTAGAGAGAGAGATAGGTATATATAGTGTAGATAGATAGAAAGATAGATAGATAGATTGTTGCAATATTTTTAGGATCAGACTCAATAATGATAATAAAGATTAGAGGTTTAAATATATCTCTCTTTAATCTTAACAGGCATTCTATATTCACTGAATATTTACAGATAGAAGCGAGGGAAATGGTGAGGGTGGCTCCTTATATATACAAAGGGCGGAGTCAAGGATGGGAGTGGTGAATTATGAATACATTAGGAAACAAAGAATAAGTTAACCCCTGATATCCCATATATACATTATTTACAGATTAGGGAATAAGGCATTTACATCTGACAAATCCCCCTCTAAATGCCGGTTCGCTATACAACACCAATTACATTCAGATTCAGGACAATATAAGACATATAATTTTGAAGTTAAATATTTGTGCTGCTTAGAAGGTAAAGGCTTCGTTAATATGTCAGCTAATTGTTCAGAGGTATCACAATGCACTGCTTTGATAAATCCATCTTGAGACAATTGTCTCACATGTTTAAACTTTATATCTATATGCCTGGATCTTTGTCCAATGGCATCGGATCTGGATATTTCAATGGCTGCTTTATTATCTTCATGCATAACAAAAGGTAAAGCAGGTTTTTTCCAGACATCTGAAATCAAATCATTAAACCATACAAGGTTATTTGCAGCTTTGGATAAACAAACATATTCCGCTTCTGTGGTTGAAGTGGCTACCAGTTCTTGTTTACCAGTGTACCAATAAACTGGACAGTTATTTAATAGAAAAATATAACCAGAAGTGCTCTTTCTGCATGATATATCTCCAGCCCAATCCGCATCTGCGTAACAAGTAAGTTTTGGCTCTTTGTCATTACTAGGTTCTAATACTAAACAAAAATCTAATGTACTTTTTAGATATCTTAGAATTCTTTTGACAGCTTCCCAATGATGCATAGTTGGTTTACTAACATGTCTTGACAATAAATTGAGAGGTAATGCAATATCTGGTCTGGTCCAATTAGATATATAAAGAAGTGAGCCTATGACTGATCTATAGAATGTATTATCTTTAAATTCAGGGGAAGACTCATCATTGTTTCTAAGGAAATCAGTTTGCATGGGAGTGTCACATGGTTTAGCATTGTTTAAATTGCATTTGTTTAGAAGTTCAATAATCTTATCTTTCTGAGTGAGTTTGAATCCCCTTCTAGTTTTGTTAATTTGTACACCAAGGTATTTGTTTACTTTACCTAGAGATTTCAACGAAAAATGTTCGTTTAGCTTATTTACAAAGGTTTCTCTTCTCTCCTTGTTTTTTCCTATATATAAAATATCATCTACATAAATTAACACGAATTCAATGTGATCATCACTTTTTTTTACAAAGAAACAGTTATCAGCGGTGGTAGCGTTAAAATCCATGGTCTTAAGTACTTTTACCAAACAATCATACCATCTTTTGCCAGATTGTTTTAACCCATATAGACTTTTGTTCAATAGCCAGATTTCATTCTTATTAGTGTATTGACTGTGTGGTGCCCTTACATATATTTCCTTATCTAGTTTCGCGTGTAAGTACGCAGTCTGTATGTCATATTGGAATACATCAAGATTGAGTGCAGATGCCACTACCAGAGCTGTTTTAACACTCTCTGTTCTCACTGTGGGAGAGTATGTGTCAGTATAGTCCTCCGGATATTTTTGTGCATAACCTTGTGCAACTAATCTGGCTTTGTATAGAGTATTGCCTCCTTCTAGATTCTTAATTTTATAAATCCACCTAGTACCTATGATTGTTTTATCTTTAGGTGCGGTCGCAGGTGTGAATACATTTAATCCTTGCAAACTTTCCATCTCTTTTTTCATAGCTAGTTCCCATTTTTCCTTTTCTTCATAAGGGAGTTTTAATACTTCCTCATATGTATTAGGTGTTATTTGTTCACCATCCATATGCATTATATAATCTCTGTATTTACCTGGTATTTGATTTCTATTGTTTCTAATAGCTCTTTCAGGTTTGCTATGGTTGTCATGCAAATATCTTGCTTCCTTTTTTGTTAATGTGTCTGTCTTTATTTTGTGCTGACTATTTGTCCAAGTTTTGGTTTTGTTTGTGTTTTTGTTGATATTTTGATTCTCTATTGTTCCTTCCTCACAAGATTTTGTATCTTTGTATTTATCTGGAAATATTTCATTAAGATGTAATTTAGACCAATTTGCTTGTTCATGGAACACAGCTGTTCTGGAGACTATAAATTTGTTATTATTATCAATGAATCTGTACCCTTTGGTGCCAGTTTCATATCCCATAAATCTTAATCTTCTGGATACGTTTTCTCCCTTTCTTCTCAACTGCTTAGGTATATGTACGTCTGCAGTGACTCCAAATATGTGCATGTGTGCTAATTTGGGTTTCCTATTATACATCACCTCATATGGTGTTTTATTCACAATACTGGACCAGGTTCTATTTTGAGTGTAATTTGAATAATGTAAGGCTTCTGACCAAAATTGTTTGCCTAAACCAGCATCCTCTAATGTGCATCTAATCATGGTTTGCAGTGTGGAATTCTTTCTCTCTGCAACCCCATTTTGGAATGCAGAAAATGGACTAGACGTGAAATGTAGCATTCCTCTATCCTTTAACCATTGGGAGAATTCTTTAGACATGAATTCACATCCCCTATCTGTCATAATTTGTTTTATTCTGATATTATGTTGTGTTTCTATGCGTTTGTAGAATTCCTTAAATTTCTGAAAGGTTTCATCCTTGTGTTTTAATGTGTAAACAAAACCATAGCGACTATAGTCATCTACTATTGTTAGGAAGTAACGCTTTCTATAAGTGATTGATGGAGTTAATGGACCAACTAAGTCCATATGTACTAAGTCAAAAATTTTGTTAGTCGATCTGTTGGATTTTTTTGGTCTGGGACTAGTTTTTAGTTTAGTGGATTTACATACTGAGCATTCCAAATAATTTTCACAATTTTTTATTTTGACACCTTCTGCGTGTTCAGTCATTTTTTGTACTACAGGAAAACTTGCATGTCCTAACTTCCTATGTAAGATGTGAGCACACTCATCATGAATTGGTTTACCTATTCTTGGTCTCTTCTCTTTGTGTGTATTTGTGTGATCATGAGATATTTCACATTCATCATTGTCACTGTTACTAACATTTTCATCATCTGCCTCAATACAATCCTCCATATTTGAGTCAATGTTATGTAACCATCTTTCTTTTGTTACTAGATAGGGTAGGCCTCCTTTAATCATCACAGTACCTACATTTGTTTTGTCCTTCTCTAAAGTTGCTTTCCCCTTTGAGAAAACTATATTGATATCAGAATCTCTACTTAGTTTTATGACACTTAGTATGTTATGAGGTATTTCAGGGATTAACAATACCCCCTCTATTTTTCCTAGACCAGGCAATGTTATGTTTCCTCTGCCTAATACTTGAACCTTTTCTTGATTAGCCACCTTTATTACAAACTTATCTTCTGTAAATGAAGATAGAATATTTTTGTTATTAGTGGTGTGATTGGTTGCCCCAGAATCGATAAGCCAATTATTGTTTTCATTTTGTTGTGTTTTAGTGCTGTCTTGTTTATTTAGTCCATTCAGTGAACCAGATTTTCTCTCTTTTGAATTTTCTCTACCCCCTCTACTCTCTCTGTAATTTGGTGGGCTTCTATATTTATATCTATCTGTGGAAGACTGTCTATAATTGTATCTGCTTCTATATTCTGGCCTATGTCTCTCCTTTGATATTTTGGGACAGTCTCTTCTATTGTGTTCCCTGGACCCACAATTGTGGCATTTAAAAGTTTCATTGTATTTTTCTTGGAAAGCTACCTTCCTAAAAGATTTGTGTTCTGTGTGATTGCTAGAACGATTTTTTCTTGAATTGTCTTCAGCTATCAATTTGTTAGATAGACTCTCTATGGATAAATATCCTAGATTGATGGTGTCTAAGTGTGACATAAAACTATCCCATGATGAATCAAGTGAATTGATAATAACACTTTTCATTGTTTGATCTGAAATCACTTCCCCCCTCAGATGCAGCTCAGCTCTTATTTTGTTTAGAGATATCAAATGCTCACTTATGGAAACCCCTGGTTTTACTCTAGAAGAAAAGAAATCCTTAGACATTCTCGTAGTGGTAGCTACACTGTCGCTGTGGAATAGATTAAACATGCATTGAATTATTTCTGAGACAGTTAGGTTTGGTTTGATACTATGATACATTGCAGGAGATACGCTAGATATTATTAAGAAGAATGCTCTATGATGTAAACAATCTATTTTTAAAGTCCAAGGTCTTCTTGGAGGACTAGTGATAAAGAATAGTAAATTTTCTTTCATAAAGACAACCTGGAGCTGTTGATACCACTCTTGCAAATTAATGCCATCAACTCTAAGTTTTGGGAAGTCACTGGGTAAGTTTCCCACATTATTTTGTCCATTACTTACAACCTGAGGTAGTCCGTGATCTCGCAAGTGCAGGAAATTGCAAAACGGCATAGGGATGCTCGCAACGAGTCTGCGCGGTTCTCTGGCCAGTTCAAGTCTTTCCGGACCGTCTACGTGGTTTCGCACATGCGCGTTGCTCATTTCTTCTTTGGCATCGTCGTGGAAGGTTCTTTCCATTTCAGCTCGTTCGCTCTGCTCCTCTTCAGACGAGTCGGTCTCTGGCTCGGTTTTAGGAGTTCTGATGGCGGCGGCTGTTCTTCTCTTTCTCCTGTGTGCGTTGATATTTGATCCGGTCTGCGGCGTGGGGCGGAATCGGCATGGCTCTCTGGGCTCGGGCGTCGTCGCTCTCGAAGTCAGGATGGGAGCGTGTAGGTCTTGAGGTATCGGCTTGTTCTTTTGCTTCTTCGTTGGCGCTTTGGAGATTTTTAATTTTGGCCCAAATGCAGCAAAAAGCGTCTTCATTGCTGATTTTATTTGGGATTTGGTAAAATCGTCTTCGCTATCTGATTCGGGTTCTTCTGGAGATTTCGAATCTTCCTTTTCACTTTCGTTGTCTGATAACGTTTTTCGCGCCAGAAATTTCGAACTGAGCATTTTGATTGGCTCTGCTTCGCTCCCTTTGGAGGCTTGTTGAAACCAAGATGGCTGCCATTCAAAATTTCGCGCGGCATCACATCTTTTCTTTTTCATAACGACTTTCTCTGTAGTCATATCACTCACAGTTTTTTGGTCTTTGGGTTTCTCTTTGACGATGTTTTTCTCTCTCGCTGCTCCGCTGTTTTTCAGCATTTCTTGGAGATTCGCGATGAGACTTTCATCATTCTTCTGGCTTTTTAATATCTTTAATATTTCTGACCTGAGTTCGTTATTTTCTATTTCGATTTCCTCCTGGTCATTATTTTCATTTATTAGTTCTTCTTCTTCTGTGGTGTACTCTTCGGATTCTCTCGAAATCGCGTTTGTGGATTCGTTGATTATTTCTTGTTCAGTTTCTATTTCTTTGCTGTAGGCCCTGGTGTTGGGCCTATCTTTCTTAGACATTTTTAATTATTTATTCAGTCAATTAACCATCCTCTGCTACCAGTTTGTTGCAATATTTTTAGGATCAGACTCAATAATGATAATAAAGATTAGAGGTTTAAATATATCTCTCTTTAATCTTAACAGGCATTCTATATTCACTGAATATTTACAGATAGAAGCGAGGGAAATGGTGAGGGTGGCTCCTTATATATACAAAGGGCGGAGTCAAGGATGGGAGTGGTGAATTATGAATACATTAGGAAACAAAGAATAAGTTAACCCCTGATATCCCATATATACATTATTTACAGATTAGGGAATAAGGCATTTACATCTGACATAGATGATAGATAGATAGATAGATAGATAGATAGATAGATAGATAGATAGATAGATAGATAGAGGTAGAGATAGATAGATAGATAGATAGATAGATAGATAGATAGATATAGATAGGTATATATAGGTGTAGATAAATAGAAAGATAGAGAGATAGATACAGATACAGATACAGATACAGATACAGATACAGATACAGATACAGATACAGATACAGATACAGATACAGATAGATAGATAGATAGATAGATAGATAGATAGATAGATAAATAAAGAGATAGATAGATAGATAGATAGATAGATAGATAGATAGATAGATAGATAGATGATAGATAGATAGAGATAGATAGATGATAGAGAGAAAGAGAGATGGAGATAAATAGCTATAGATGATAGATGAAAAATAGATAGACGACAGATAGAGATGGAGATAGATAGATAGATAGATAGATAGATAGATAGATAGATAGAGATAGAGAGATAGAAAGATAGATAGATAGATGATAGATAGATAGAGATAGAGATAGGTAGGTAGGTAGAGAGGTATATATAGGTGTAGATGGATAGAAGATAGATAGATAGATAGATAGATAGATAGATAGATAGATAGATAGATAGATAGATGATAGAGAGATAGAGATAGATGGGTAGGTAGAGAGAGAGAGAGAGAGGTATATATAGGTGTAGATAGATAGAAAAATAGATAGGTAGATAGATAGATAGATAGATAGATAGATAGATAGATAGATAGATAGATGATAGATAGATAGATAGATAGATAGATAGATAGATAGATAGATAGAGATAGGTATATATAGGTGTAGATAAATAGATAGATAGATAGAGATAGAGATAGAGATAGAGATAGAGATAGAGATAGAGATAGAGATAGAGATAGAGATAGAGATAGAGATAGAGATACAGATACAGATACAGATACAGATACAGATACAGATACAGATAGATAGGTAGGTAGGTAGATAGATAAAGAGATAGATAGATAGATAGATAGATAGATAGATAGATAGATAGATAGAGATAGGTATATATAGGTGTAGATAAATAAATAGATAGATAGAGATAGAGATAGAGATAGAGATAGAGATAGAGATAGAGATAGAGATAGAGATAGAGATAGAGATACAGATAGAGATACAGATACAGATACAGATACAGATAGATAGGTAGGTAGGTAGATAGATAAAGAGATAGATAGATAGATAGATAGATAGATAGATAGATAGATAGATAGATAGATAGATAGATAGATAGTTGGATATCAGGCCTATGAAACTGGCGGCCTGAGGGCCAGGTACAGTCTGCACAGGCCATGCCCAACCCAATCCTGATATGTCACAATACAGCCCACAATGAGATTGGATTTGACACTTGTGATATAGATAGACAGATGATAGATAGATGATAGACAGACAGACAGACAGACAGACAGACAGACAATAGAGAGGGAGGGGGGAACTACATAGAGTTTTGTCTAGTGATTAAGGCACCAGGGTAGAAACCAGATGACTGAATTCAAGTTCTACCTTAGGCATGAAAGCAACCTTACTTTGGCCAATCACCAGGAAACTGTGTGAGTTCTAATCTCACTTTAGGCAGGAAAGCCAGCTGGGCTGGGTTACTTTAAGCCGGTCTTTCTCTCTTTATCTCTCTCTCTGCCCAACCCACCTTACAGGGTAGTTGCTGTGTGGGGAAAATAAAAGGAGGAAGGAGTATGTTCGGCACCTTGAGTTATGTATAAAAACAATAAAGGTGAGATAATAAAGAAATAAATAACATCTAATTAAGTCGGTAACCAAGTATCTATATCAGCCGAGTTCCACACACCTGCATACAGAAGAGGGGGGGTTGTCAAATTATTCTCCAAAGCACCAGAGGGCAGGACAAGAAACAAAGGATGGAAACTAATCAAGGAGAGAAGCAACCTGGAATTAAGGAGAAACTTCCTAACAGTGAGGACAATTAATCAGCGGAACAAAGAAACGATGATTAAATGGGCTCAAAACATCAAACATACAATACCTTTGGAAAAATGGGAAAAGCTCTGGCAGGTAAACATAAAATTAACGAAAGCAGCGGCGTACAAGGAAAACCAACTGAAAATGTTTTATAGGTGGCACATGTCTCCAACCAGACTGGCAAAAATACAGCCTAAAAATAGCCCGATTTGCTGGAAGTGTAAGAAGACACAAGGAACCTTCTATCATTTATGGTGGACATGCCCGGCAGCAAAGAAATTTTGGTCTAACATTAAAAAACGGTTGGAACAAATAACAGAAACACAGATAGAAAAAGAACCAGAAACATTTTTATTAGGGATTTTTAAGAAATCATATCCTAAAGAGATCAAATATCTCACAATTCACATACTAACAGCTGCAAGAATAACTTATGCAAAAAATTGGAAGCAAGAAAAAAACACCAAATGAAACAGAAGTAATAGAAAAAAAATCTTAGAATGTGCTGAAATGGATAGGTTAACCAAAGAAATACAAGAAAGAGAAGAATCAGATTATTACAAAATATGGAATAATTGGTATAATTGGTTAAAAATGAGAAATAAACAAAAAAATATAGGGGGAAATATTACCGATTTTTTAAAAAAATGTTATTAGATTAAGGAGAGGTGAAGAAATATATTCTAAGTAGAATTGTAGAATGTCACTTTGAAAAAATGCTTAAGAAGAAAACATAATCTTTTTGTGTATATGTTGTATAAATGTTTGTTGTGTATATGTCTTTTTTAATATTTATACTCAATAAAAAATTATTTTACAAAAAAAAAAAAAAATCAGTGGAACAGCTTGCCTCCAGAAATCGTGGGTGCTCCATCACTGGAGGCTTTTAAGAAGATCTGGATAGCCACTTGTCTGAAATGGTCTAGGGTCTCCTGCTTCAGCAGGGGGCTGGACTAGAAGACCTCCAAGGTCCCCTCCAGCTCTATTCTATTCAACAGTGCTACCTGCCTGCTGTGTGATCGGCAGGATGACCTTCAAACATAAATATGCCTTCAAACCATCAGTTCTGCCTCCTCTACTTAAGGAAGCATGCCAGAAAATGTATCTTGATACCATGAAATGAATATTATAGAGCAGAGGTGTCAAACTCGATTTCATTGAGGGCCACATCAGGGTTCTGTTTCACCTTGGGGGGCATGGGTGGGCGTGGCCAGGGTGGGCGTGGCCAGCTCAATGTCAATTAATCAAGGCTCTGTTTTCGGCCATGAGGCCCTCCCGGCAGTGGTGGGTTCCTCCCGGTTCGGTCCGGTTCGGCCGAGCCAGTAGCGGTGATGATATGACATCACCGAACCGGTTCTCCCCCCCGCCCTCCCACCCCCCCACCCCCCCCACGTTATTCTTACCTTTTATTTGGTCCCACCCCCAATCTATTGCTGCCTCCTGAGTCCCAGCTGATGACTAGAGGGAAAAAAAACTGTTTAAACTCTTGCCGCCGGGCTTCAAAGGGCCGCCCTACAGCTGATCAGTGTTAAAAGCAAACAAATGAGTTGGGTCGTAAGTGCGAGGACTGGTCGTAAGTGCGAGGACCTTCCAGAAATGACTCTGACCAGCTAGCCATGCCCACCTAGTCACATGACCTCCAAGCCACACCCACAAAATAAGCCACGCCCACAGAACCGGTAGTAAAAAAATTTAGAACCTACCCCTGCCTCCCGGGCTCCGTTTTCGGCCATGACGTCCCTCCCAGGCTCCGTTTTTTGCTGTGGCGGCCTTCTGCAACTCTCTGCCATCGAAAACGGAGCTTGGGAGGGCCACGCATGGCCTCCCTGAGCTCCGTTTTCACTGGCAGAGAGTTGCAGGAGGCCATCACGGCTCTCCCGGAGCTCCGTTTTTGCTGGCAGAAGCACCATGGGCTAGTCTTTTGCTGTTTCCAGGGCAGCCCAGTGGGCCAAATCTGGCCTCCAGGCCTTGAGTTTGTGCAAAGCATGATTTGCACAATATCTTCAGTTCGTTAAAGCAGATAGTAAGGGTGTACTTACTATTGTACTAAAAAACTTGACAGGTTTTTGAGAAATCACCTTTGTTGCACTTACTGTTGGTTGCAAGGAAATCTAAGAGGGTGGAGTAAACATCAAACTTAAGGGATGTTTTCGTTACGAGATCGAATTGTAAATAGAAGTCAAGATCATTTAGATAAAGATGTAAGTTTAAGATAGAGATATTTAGAATTTGTGTAAAGAGGTTAAATAGGCTAGAGATACCGATGCAGAAAAGTTGTTCTTAGTATTGAAATTTTGATATGTTTGTTTTGGGTTGTTTGTCTGTCTGTGTGTGTTTTTCTTGCTTTTTTGGTGTATTATGTTTCTTTTTGTACTGTGTATTTTAATCTTTGGAAATTTAATAAATATTACTTTTTTAAAAAAAAGAAATCTAAGAGGGTGAAGCTTAATCTGATTTCTTCTCCCACACCAGTTCCTTCAATCCTCCCTTCTTTTGATGATGGGCTTCTATAAAAAGTGAAGCAGGAGCCTCAAGATTGATATGGAAGCAGAAAACATCTAGGTTTTTCTTTTTTTTTTTTTTTTACTCTGATGGCCAGTGGGAAAAAAAAATGGCCCAAAGTTTGTTGTCTTTAAAAGTGGGAAGCTAGGATTTAAACTCCGGAGCGGATGTATGAATATCGGGCATAATTCTTGAGATCCGCAGTTAGCGCATCTCATGTGTATAAATTATTTCTTTCTGGTCTACAATAAATAACTTATTGAGTCATGTCAAGTCGGGGAAGCTTCTGATTGTTATTAAATGCAAGGTTGTTTCTGGAGTTGATATTTATTACTATGCTGTGAAATGTGACAGCTTCCAACTGACCCCTTTTAACCGAAAAGGTATCGGTGATTCAGTATTAGCATGCCACAAGGAGTTCATACTTTGAACAAAGTCAACAACAAAACATGAATCCATCTCTACAAGAAAGTAGGAACTGAAAAGGGGGAATATTTATTATCTATTTCTCCATGGCTATTTCTATCTATCTATCATCTCTCTCTCTGTGTCTTTTTCTCCTATTGTCTGTCCATCCCTCCCTCCCTCCCTCCCTCCCTCCCTCCCTCCCTCCCTCCCTCCCTCCATCCATCCATCCATCTATCTATCTATCTATCTATCTATCTATCTATCTATCTATCTATCTATCTATCAATTTATCTATCTATCTATCTATCTATCTATCTATCTATCATCTATCTATCATCTATCTATCATTTATTTCTATCATCTATCTATCATCTATCATTATCTATCTGTCTTTCTGTCTGTCTATCATCTATATATCTATCATTATCTATTTCTATCTATCTATCATCTATCATCATCTGTCTGACTGTCTATTTTATCATCTATCATTACCTATTTCCCATCATCCATCCATCCATCCATCCATCCATCCATCCATCCATCCATCCATCTTATCTCTATCTATCTATCTATCTATCTATCTATCTATCTATCTATCTATCTATCTATCATCTATCTATCTATCATCTATCTATCTATCTATCTATCTATCTATCTATCTATCTATCTATCTATCTATCTATCTTATCTATCATCTACAGTATCATTATCTATTTCCCATCATCTCTCTCTCTCTTATCTATCATCTATCATTATCTATTATCCATCATCTCTCTCTCTCTATCTTATCTATCATCTATCATTATTTATTTCCTATCTCTCTATTTATCTATCTATCTATCTATCTATTTATCTATCTATCTATCTATCTATCTATCTATCTATCTATCTATCTATCATCTATCTATCTATCTATCTATCTATTATTGATCTATCTATCTATCTATCTATCTATCTATCTATCTATCTATCTATCTATCTATCTATCTATCTATCTGCACACACTATTAACCTTTGGAAAGCTTCTGTATTTTAAGCATATGCATATTTTAAGCATATTATTATTAAATGTTGCTATTTGTTACCCATCTATTGGTCATGAATATGGATGACCCATGAAAAATGATCTTGAAGTGACTGCTTTCAATGGCAGGATTCCTATAGCAGCTGGCTAGCTTTTGGGTGAGTGCAGATGTTGTAAATCTCAACTCTGCAAATAAACAAATTCAGTACCTGAGTTAAGCCTGGCATGTTAATTCATAATTCATAATCTGAAGACTTTTCAGACTTAGATTCAGCCCTCATTAGCTTGGCAGTCGTAACGCTTAATGCAGCAGGAAAACTACTGTTTTCCACTTGTTTCTCTGTAGATCAGGAGACAACAGCTTTCCAAATATTCTTAGAATTTTCTTCTGGTTCAGGCAGTGTGTGGAATTCTCAGAGATTGCTTATTGCCCTTTGCAGCCTATTGTAAATATTGCTTTCCTTTCCTTCGTTTCCCTTTTGTTACAAACTGAAATACCGTAATCACAAAGTGCGTGACTTAAAATGTGGGGTGGGAGACATAGCCATTTTTGTAAGCAAACCATGTGTTTCAGGGGTGGGTCCTAATTACCTTTACTACCGGTTCACAGTGGGGCCACGCACATATGCGCAGAAACTTCCTGATGATGTCGGGGTCGGTGGGCGGAGCTTCCCGCCAATTTTACTACCGGTTCTATAGAACTGGTGCGAACCGGGGGCAAACCCACCACTGATGTGCTTATCCACCCTCACAAATATAAAAAGGGGACCAGGGCATCAGACTTAAGGTTCGATTTACTTAGGATTCAATTACTTATCTAGCCAAAAAAAAAAATCAATCATTGAAACCCACAAAAAATGGGCTTCCACTTTTACTGTTCAGTGGCTGTTATTCAGGAGGTTATTGATCTCAAATCTGGAAGCACTTTATAATCACCAGGATCTACATGTACTACAGTACATGATAATCTAGTTCAACAACCATAACACAACAAAACACAAAAGCACAACAAAGAATGTTCTTTCTACGCCAGCTCAGAAAGCTCAAACTGCCCAAGGAGCTGCTGTTACAGTTCTACAGAGGAATTATTGAGTCTGTCATCTGCACCTCCATAACTGTCTGGTTTGGTTCTGCAACCCAACAAGACAGACAGAGACTTCGGAGGATAAATAGAACTGCAGAAAAAACAATGGCTACCAACCTGCCTTCCATGGAGGACCTGTATACTGCACGAGTCAAAAAGAGGGCTGTGAAAATATCTACAGACCCCTCGCATCCTGGACAGAAATTGTTTCAACTCCTACCCTCAAAACGATGCTACAGAGCACTGCACACCAAAACAACTAGATACAAGGACAGTTTTTTCCCAAACGCCATCACTCTGCTAAACAAATAATTCCCTTAACACCATCAAACTATTCAAACTAAACTTAACACCATCAAACTAAATCTGCATTACTATTACTATTACTCTTCTCATCGTTCCTATCACCCATCTCCTCCCACTTATGACTCCGTGACTGTAACTTTGTTGCTTGTATCCTTACGATTTATACTGATTGTTTCCTAGTATGATTTGATTGCTTATTTGTATCCTATGACTATCATTAAGTGTTGTACCTTATGATTCTTGATGAATGTATCTTATTTTTTATGTACAATGAGAGCATACGCACCAAAGAAAAATTCCTTGTGTGTCCAATCACACTTGACCAATACAGAATGCTATTCTATTCTATTCTATTCTATTCTATTCTATTCTATTCTATTCTATTCTATTCTATTCTATTCTATTCTATTCTATTCTATTCTATTCTATTCTATTCTATTCTATAAAACCCAATTAAAAATAATTCTGGTTTCATCATAATGTCAGTGGCCATACCTTTTGCATCACACTATGGATTCACACCCAAATATCTTGGATTTTTCCCAAGTCCATCCTGCAAGATAAAATGTCCCCTCATCCTTTTTACACTTCCAACACTGTTTTGATATCCCTTTGCACATTTTTGACAGCTTGACCAGTGTCATATACCAATGGGACATTGTTTTACATAAATTTTCTCTTAAATTACGACACTGGATAAGTTTGACACTGAGCTACACATTTTCTCCCACGTATCCCTATTTATATATTGTAACCAGAGTTTGCAGCTGAGGAGGAGGAGGAGGAGGAAGAGGAAGAGAAGCAGAGGCAGAAGCAGAGGCAGAGGCAGAAGAAGCAGGAGGAGAAGGAGGAGAAGCAGAGGCAGAAGAAGGAGAAGCAGGAGAAGCAGGAGAAGAAAGAGGAGGAGGAGGAGAAAGAGAAAGAGGAAAAGGAGGAGGAGGAAGAGAAAGGAGAAGGAGGAAAGAAACAACTCTACAAACTCAAATCATCTAGCTATCACATGCTGGGCGTCTCTCTTTATTATGATCACCTGACTTTGGTATGCACAGACAAGTTCCCTAAAACAATTACAAAGCCAAGGCTTTGTGGGAGGTGACTTTGGAATCTTAACTAGCTAGGAGCTGGAGTAATAGCACCCAGCAACAACCACAGCAGCATTTCTAAGCTTCCGATATTTCTCTGGAAAGAGATTGCATAAGGCATTTGGCAATTCCCACTCAGCAGCAGCATCTTGTGATAGCTTGGTCCTGCCTAAGCTCCATTTCTGCAGCTGCAAATCTTTCATAAGAAGAATAGATGCTATTTTGGGAATAATGTTTGCATTTGACCTATACATAAAGTACAGTCAATGTACAGTCTCAGTGCTGAGTGCTCTATCTAGAACTGGGTGAGAAATGTCATTTTTCCCCCCAGCTGTTTTCCGGTTAAGAACATTACCCAGGAGAATCTCAGAGGCTATTCAGCCAAAAGAGCAAGTTATACTTATATCCTGTGGCATATAGGTAGTCCTTGACTTACAACTTACAACAGGACCGGAAAATTCATCATTGTGCAGTGCAGTCATTAAATTGAACCATCAGCTGATGACATTCAATTTTACAGCCTTCCCCCCACCCAATTATTACCGTATTTTTCAGAGTATAAGACGCACCTTTATCCCCCCAAAAAGAGGGTGAAAATCTAGGTGCGTCTTATACTCCGGAAACAGAGGTTTCAGAGGCTGAAAAAAGTATCAGAAACAGAGCTTCAGAAAAGAAGCCGCCAAACAGAGCTTCAGGAAAAAAAAAAGCCTCAGAAACAGAGCTTCAGAGGCTCTTTTTCTGAAGCTCTGTTTTGGAGGCTTTCAGAGGCAGGAAAAAAAGTTTTTTTCTGAAACAGAGTTTCAGAAGTTTCAGACGCAGAAAAAAAAGCAAAAAAAAAAAGCAAGGCACAGAGCTCACAACCAAGAAATCTGTTGCTAAAATTCACCTCTGGGAACAGCTGATTGGGGGTATTCCGGGAGGCCGATCCACCCACCAGTCAGCTGTTTTCTTATTTTCCTCCCCAAAAACTAAGGTGCGTCTTATACTCTGAAAAATACGGTAAGTGAATCATTCATGGTCATTAAGCCAAACTTCACTGGATCAATGTCTATGGAGATTCTCAATCATCCAGGTCAGAGGTGGGTTTCACAGATTTTTACCACCGGTTCGCCTCATGCGTGCGCGGACACCTTCCCCGATTGCGCCCGGATTTCCATGCATGTGCTTTGCTCGTGCGCATACCTTCTGCGCATGTGCCCAGCCTCGAAAACATGGCAAAAAAGGACAGCATAGTGCCAGGGTGGGTGGACAGGCCCACCTGTGATCTCCTCTACTGGTTCCCCTGAACCGATACAAACCGGCTGAATACCAGCACTGATCCAGGTGATGGTTGTCTCAAAGGTGCTTTTTTAAAAAGCAATCGGACTTTCTTGCTTTTTTTTTTTTTGCTTTTTTTTTTTGCTTTTTAATTTATATGAGCCTTGGTAGTACAGTGGTCTAAAGCACCCAGTTATTAAGACCAGCTGCCTGCAATTACTGCAGGTTCGAATCTCACCAGGCTCAAGGTTGACTCAGCCTTCCATCCTTTCTAAGGTAGGTGAAATGAGGACCCAGTTTGTGGGGGCAATAAGCTGACTTTGTATAAATATACAAAAGGATGAAGGCTATTGCTTAACGCACTGTAAGCCGCCCTGAGTCTCTGGAGAAGGGCGGCATATAAATCAAAATTAAATAAATAAATAGATAGATAGATAGATAGATAGATAGATAGATAGATAGATAGATAGATAGATAGATAAATAAATAAATAAATAAATAAATAAATAAATAAATAAATAAACAAATAAATAAATATGCCACCCTTCTCCGGAGACTCAGGGCGGTTTACAATGCGTTAAGCAATAGCCTTCATACTTTTGTATATTTATACAAAGTCAGCTTATTGCCCCCACAATCTGGGTCCTCATTTCACCTACCTTTGAAAGGATGGAAGGCTGAGTCGACCTTGAGCCTGGCAAGATTTGAACTTGCAGTAATTGCAAGCAGCAGATGTTAATCTGTTAATAACAGTGCTTTAGTCCACTGTACTACAGGCTCTTTTTTCCTTGAAGACATTTCCCTTCTCATCCAAGAAGCTTTGCCAGTTCTTCAAGGAGCTTCTTCAGGAGAACTGAAAAAGCTTCTCGGATGAACAGCGAAACGTCTTCAAGGCAAAAACCCAGGAAAGTCCAATTGCCTTTTGACAACTTGCGATTTTACTGCTGACGTCTCCATTGACTTTGTCTGTCAGAAGTTGGTGTGGGAGGTGACAAATGGCAACCACACGACTGTGAGAGGTTGCAAGTGCAAGGACAGGCCATAAATCACTTTTAACGGCACTGTTGTAACCTCAATGGATTGCTTGATGATTGGTTGTTAAGTGAGGAGCACCTGTCATGGCATTGGATAGTTACTGGTTTACAATCCTGCTTAGAATTCCAGCCCCACAAAGTTTAATCTCATTCTTGAGTATGTCCTCATTTATTACCATCAGTTTTTAGGGAAATTACACATTCTCTACATTGCCCTTGTAAGTGACATGTAGTGTGATCGGAATTATATTTGCTGAACTTTATATCATTCATTTTAGATCTTGAAAGACATAAGCCCCAAGCGACTTATGAAATGAATTAAAAATAACAATAGAGAGAGCAAAGTGCAAAGACAGAAAATAGATTACATGCAACACTTATACCCAGTTAGGACAATGGTCCATCTGCTCCAGTATTGTTTAGTTGACTAACACTTCTTCAAGGTTTCAAACAGAGGAGAGCTGTTTTCATAATCTATTCCTGATTTATTTATTTATTTTACTTCAACATGCTGGGACCTGGTCCTCGGTATGTCAACATTTAAATCATGTGTGGCCTTGAGCTGTGATTCTTTGCTGAAGGCAACATAAAGCAAAAACAGATGAGCGTTGCAATAAAATAGCTTTCAACTACAGCTCATGGCAGGTAAAGTCAACACAGACAATATTTCTAAAAGTCATGATTTCACCATCTTCTCTCCAGAAACTAGGCCTCCTCAGTAGAATTTCTATGAAACAACAAACCATTGTCGAAAAGTTTTAGTTTTAGTTTTAGTTTTAGTTTTAGTTTTAGTTTTAGTTTTAGTTTTAGTTTTAGTTTTAGTTTTAGTTTTAGTTTTAGTTTTAGTTTTAGTTTTAGTTTTAGTTTTAGTTTTAGTTTTAGTTTTAGTTGATTTATATACCACCCTACTCCCAAAGGACTCAGGGCGGTGAACAGCCACAAGATAAAACACATAAATACAAAATTTAAAAGCAGAATAAAACCGAATTAAACAATTTGGCCAAAGACAGATTTAAAACACCCCAATAATTAAGAACAGATTAAAATTTGCATTTTAAAAAGGGAAAAAAGGGAAAAAATTAGGCCAGGCCAGCCTGATGGAATAAAAAGGTCTTGAGAGCGCAGCGGAAGGTGTGTAGATCCGGGATCCTCCGTATCTCCGGGGGGAGCTCATTCCAGATCGTAGGTGCCCCCACAGAGAAGGCTCTCCCCCTGGGGGCCACCAGTCGACATTGTTTGGCCGACGGCACCTGGAAGAGCCCCTCTCTATGAGAGCGTACCGGCCGGTGGGAGGCTACTGGTGGCAGCAGGCGGTCCCATAGATAACCAGGTCCTAAGCCATGGAGCGCTCTAAAGGTGGTAATCAAAATCTTGAAGCGCACATGGAAGACCACCGGGAGCCAGTGCAGCTCGCGCAGGAGAGGTGTTACATGGGAACGCCATGTCGCTCCCATATCCACCCGCGCGGCCGCACTCTGCGCCAGTTGGAGCCTCCGGGTGCTCCTCAAGGGGAGCCCCATGTAGAGAGCATTACAGTAGTCCAGGTGGGAAGTGGTTAGGGCATCTCCCAACGTTGCTTCCGATGGGAGAGGAGTATGAACATGAGTCAGGGCTTCAGAAGTTCGACAGAACATCAGGTAGGTAAAATTGACTTGGCAGGAAGTTCCTCGAGAGAAATCACTTGCCCATTTGATCTAGGAGAGAAATGCATATGATAATAATAAATAATCTCTCCTGCTTTATTTCTGCTAAGATGACATTCACATTGGGGTGACTTTCCCCAAAGGATTTAAATGTGTTTAATAAATATACTTATGTTAGAATAGCATAGAAT
Source organism: Pantherophis guttatus (assembly GCF_059756535.1). Lineage (NCBI taxonomy): Eukaryota > Metazoa > Chordata > Lepidosauria > Squamata > Colubridae > Pantherophis > Pantherophis guttatus. Next base: position 6,967,160 of record NC_142071.1, read on the forward strand.
TTTTTATTGGCCAAGTGTGATTGGACACACAAGGAATTTGCCTTGGTGCATATGCTCTCAGTGTACATAAAAGAAAAGATACCATAAGGTACAACGCTTAATGATAGTCATAGGGCAGAGGTGGGTTCTACTTACCTTTATTATCGGTTTGCAACGGGATTGCTTCGCTCGCGCATCTTACTTCTACACATGCGCAAAAGCTTCTGCCCATGCACAGATTGCCGATGATGACATCTGGGGCTGTGGGCGGGGCCTCCCGCTGGTTTTACTACCAGTTCTTGCGAACCGATGCGAACCGGGGGCAACCCACCACTGTCATAGGGTACAAATAAGCAATCAGGAAACAATATCAATATAAATCGTGAGGATACAAGCAACAAAGTTACAGTCATACAGTCATAAGGGGAAGGAGATGGGTGGTGAGAATGATGAGAAGATTAATAGTAGTGCAGACTTAGTAAATAGTTTGGTAGTGCTGAGGGAATTATTTGTTTAGCAGAGTGATGGCATTCGGGTTAAGATTACATGGGATACTATAGTTGTAAGTGTTTTCTGAAGTGGGAAGTGAAGATGGCGAACTAATATTTCTTTATTGATGCCCTGACTCTCTGGAATATGCTCCTCAGGAAGATTCCAGTTAGTCCTACTTCAATCTTTTCTGGAAAAAAAAAAAAAAGGATTCGAACAGGTTTTTTCCCTAATAAATCTCTGTGGAAATTAGCACCTACCCTCTAACCATAGTTTCAATTGGGAAAATGTGACCGTCCTAGACCGGGCCGAGTCCCAAAATGGCAGGGAATTTCTAGAAGCCTGGCACTCTGACAAATCAGCCATCAATAAACACATTGACATTAACAACATCTATATCCATGATGGTGAATCTATGGCATGCGTGCCCGAAGTGGCACACGGAGCCATATTGTTTGGCATGCCAACGTTGCCCATTCCTCTTCCGGGTTTCGGGCGCGCATGCGCTCCGGATGATCAGCTGGCCTTTGGGGGGTGCGGCACTGCTGGAAACCAGAAGAACTGGTCTTCCATTTTCCAGCGTGAGCATGCGTGCCAGCCAGCTGATTGGCGCATGTGCATCAGAGGTGGGTTTCAGCAGGTTCTGACCAGTTCTGGAGAACCGGTAACGGAAATTTTGGGTAGTTCGGAGAACTGGTAAATACCATCTCTGGCTGGCCCTGGCACCATCTATTCTCTGCCTCCTGAGTCCCAGCTGATTGGGAGAAAATGGAGATTTTAACAATATCTTTCCCTGCCATGCCCACCAAGCCATGCCATGCCACGCCCACCAAGCCACACCCACAGAACCGGTAGTAAAAAAATTTGAAACCCACCACTGGTGTGCATGCACAGCATTAACCAGAAGACTTGCATGCGTGCGTGCGCGGAAACTACAGAACCAAGGAGAGCTTTCCCGACACTTAGAACCATTAATCAGTAGAATGGCTCATCTCGAGAAGTTGGGGGTCCTCTATCACTGGAGGTTTTTAAGGAGACATTGGACAGACATCTGTCTGGAATGTTGTAAGTCTCCTCAGGGGTGGGCTTCAAAATTTTAGCAAGGGGTTCTCTGCCCAGTTGCTGGATGGGTGTGGCCATGGTGGGCGTGCCCTAGTTGGCCTCCTGCACCATGGCGGGCGGGTAGGTGTTTTTGCCCTCCCCAGGCTCCAGAGGCTTTTCTTGAGCCTCCGGGAGGGCAAAAACAGCCTCCCCAGGCTCCGGAGGCCCTCTGGAGGGCCTCAGAACTTCCAGTACACCTGTTTTTCACCCTCCCCGATCCTCCATGCATGCCCTGCACTTAGCTGCATCCAAAATTTTCCTCTTTTAATGGGAATTTTTAAATTTGGTTTTAAATTATTGGAGTTTTAAAATGGTTCAGCCAAATTTATTTAATTGGTTTTATCTCTATTTTAAATTTTGTATCTACATGTTTTATTTTATGGCTGTTCACCACCCTGAGTCCTTCGGGAGTAGGGCGGTATACAAATTTAATTAAATAAAATAAATAAATAAATAAATAAAATAAAATGGGCCATGTGGGGACTCCTGGGAGGGGTGTGGTGAGGTGGGTGGGGCCAGCTAGGAGTGGGATTTGGGGTTCTCTGAATTGTACAGAATTAGCTAGAGGTTCTCCCAAACCCCCAGCAACCCATCCATGGGTCTCCTGCTTGAGCAGTGGGTTGGATTAGAACACAGCTGGGGTGAAATGCTCCCGGTTCAGAGTGGATCGCCCAATCTGGTAGCAATGGCGGCGGATGGTTCGGAGAACCGGTAGCAAAAATCCCTGTTGCCCCCCCTCCCCATGCCCAGCTGAGCCACGTGATCATCAGAGACTTTTTTTTTTTTTTTTACTTTTAAAAGCATTTTTTCTACAATCTCTTCGGCCGAAAAAATGCTTTTAAAAGTTTTTTTAAAAATGTCTCTGATGATCGCGCGGCTCAGCTGGGATCATCAGAGGCTTTTAAAAGCATTTGAGGTTGTAGAAAAAATGTTCTTAAAAGAAAAAAAAAAGCCTCTGATGATCAGGCAACTCAGCTGGGATCATCAGAGGCTTTTAAAAGCATTTTTTTACAGAACAAATTTTACATTTCACCACTGGTTTCAGCTAACGTAATTCAACTTCCAGTCAATTGTTTACAGGTCATAGGAGCTGATGATTAAAGTCCATCACATCTGAAGGATTCCAGAGTTTGCAAATCTGTTTTCTTTCTCTTCGACGTTATTGTGCAAAGTGGGAATTCTTTTTTTTTTCAACACTTCTGGAAACAGCTGTTGCTTTTCCTTCGTGCAACGGGCACACCCGTTGCACAGTCAATACAGTCAGTATGACTCAGCTACATGATGCAGTGGCACATGAGACCAGGGTCAATGCTCACCCAGATCAGTATATACTCTCGATCCGATTTGACTGAACACTCATCGTTCCCGAATTATGCTAAAGAGCCGCACACGCGTTTAAGAGGAAGTTAGAAAGTTTATTGAAAGTTTTAAAAGCAGAGCAGTGACGAGACACCTCCTCCTGGATCAGGCGTGGCCAGAAGAGACCCTGGGATCCAAGGGTGAAATTTCTGGGCATTTGTGCATTGATATTGACAACAATTTCAGATTCGCCTTTATCTTTTTTTTTTTTTTCAGAAAAGTTTTTATTTTTATTTCTCATAAATATATTTAAATGTACAATCTTTTATCCATCATTTTCCATTCGTCTTATCTTTTAACTTTCATTTTTAGTTGTTTGGGGCTGCTCTTTTACCATTTACCCTTCTTTATTTTGCCACCTTTTCTTCTTCTCCTCCCTTTCTCTTCCTTCCTCTACTTCTTCCTACTTTCTTCCTCTCCTTCCCTTTCCTACTTCCCCTTCCCTTCCTCCACTCATCTCTTCTTTCCCCCTTTCTAACCTTCTCTCCTACTCCTCTTTCCCCTCCCTTTTCTTCCTCTCCTTTTCCCTTTCTTCTATCTCTCCCTTTCCTCTCCTCTCTTTTTCCTTCCTCTCTCTCTACTCCTTCCCCTCTCTCTTACTCTTTTCAATTCAATCTAGAATGGTATTCGAGCAGTCCCAATTTTCTATTTACATCTATTTCTCATTTCAATTTCTTGTTTTATTTAGTAATTACATCTATTTCATCATGGCTTGATCCCACTGTTTTGGTTAAATTTAATTTGATTTTAATTGGGTTGTTTTAAATTGCGGCCAAAAATATTTAATTACTTTTAAACGGTTTTTAAATTTTGTATGTTCTGTTTTATTCTGGCTGTTCACAGCCCTGAGTCCTGCTGGAGAAGGGCGGTATACAAATTAAAACAAACAAACAAACAAACAAATAAATAAATTTGTGTATATTTTGATAGTATTCTCACTTTTTCCCTTTTACCTCCCTTCCCCTTTTCCCCTTTGCCTAGGCATCATCTGGGTTTCTATTCTCCTAATTATTTTTTTCCATCTTTTCTCTATCTATTTTATCTCCATACCTTTATTCATATTTCTTTTCTAACCAATCGTAAAATTTACCCCATGTCTTGAAATACATCGACTCCTCTTTATCTTTTATTCTCAGTGTTAGTCTGTTCATTTCTGCAGTCTAAAATTTTCTTTTTTTTCTCCAATTTACTCCTTTATCTATCGTGTTATTGCTGAAGTGCAGATAACATAAAAGGGTTTTTCTAAAGGCGGGAATGAATGAATGAATGAATGAATGAATGAATGAATGAATGAATGAATGAAACAATTTACTGCTGTGATCATAAAGTTATAATAATCTGCCATAGCAGAAATGGGGGAAAGAAATAGTAATAGTAATTGTATTTTGAATTTCAGAAGAACCTCACAACCTTTTCTACACAAACACATGCGAATAAAATAATAAAATGCTATTTCTTAAATATTTATTTTATTATTTTGTTTGTGTGTGTTTGTGTAGGGAGGGTTGTAAGGTTCTTCTGAAATTCAAAATACATTCCTGGACCTTATTTCAATAAGAATGACTGTGTCGCTTTAACAACAACAGCAGCAGCAGCAGCAACAACAACAACAACAGTAACAGAAATAGATTCTGCAAGACTTATATTTGCTCAATCTTCAGGTGCACTTCAAGGTTTTGGTCACCACCTTTAGAGCACTCCATGGCTTAGGACCTGGTTATTTACAGGACCACCTACTACCACAAACAGCCTCCCACCGGCCGGTACGTTCTCATAGAGAGGGTCTCCTCCGGGTGCCGTCAGCCAAACAATGTCGACTGGCGGCCCTCAGGGGGAGGGCCTTCTCTGTGGGGGCACCCACTATCTGGAACGAGCTCCCCCCAGAGATACGGAGGATCCCGGATCTGCGCACTTTCCGCCGTGCTCTTAAGACCCTCCTATTCCAGCAAGCCGGCCTGGCCTAATTTTCTCCCCTGTTTTAAAACTCTTTTAAATTGAAATTTTAATCTGTTTTAAATTATTGGGATTTTTAATTGTCTCGGGTTAAATTATTTAATCTGGTTTTAATTATGTTTCTAACTTTTGTATCTATGTATTTTATTTTGTGCCTGTTCACCGCCCTGAGTCCTTCGGGAGTAGGGCGGTATATAAATTTAATTTAAAAAAAATATATCTGGAATTGTGTGTTCTCAAAATACGTTGGATTCCCGCTAATCCCCATACCTTTTACCTTAAACTGTCTACCGTGGACCTTACACGTTTCTTAAGAGGTCCCTAAGGGGGCGGAAATAAGCGCACCAGCGTACCTACCATCCCTGTCCTACTGTCGCCATTTATATGTACTCATTCTATGTGTTCATGGCTGTGTTTCGCTTATTTATTTCCTTTTATATGTGTCCATGTCTATGTCTATACTGTTACTTGTTTCCTTGTACTTGTTGACAAAAATAAATAAATAAATAAATAAATAAATAAATAAATAAATAAATAAATAATTTCATCCCGGACTGTTAAATGTATCAGTTAGGGTTTCTTTTCTTTTTTAAAAAAATAAAAGATCACCTGCGATCACCATTACAGGTTCGCCCATACTGGTGCGAACTGGCTGAATACCTCTCTCTCTCTCCCTTTCTCCCTCCCTCCCTCTCTTCCTCTCCCTCCTTCTGTCTCTCCCTCCCTCCCTCCCTCCCTCCCTCTCTCCCTCCCTCCCTCTCTCCCTCTCCCTCCCTCTCTCTCCCTCCTTTCCCCCCTCTCTCTCTCTTCTACACAACCATTAAATAAATGGTTGTAAGTTAAGAACTACCTGTAATTTGGACTGTAAGAGTTTCAATTACTGTGGAGAACTCTTAGCTATCTCTCTCTCTCTCTCCCTCCCTCTCCCTCTCTCTCTCTCCCTCCCTCTCCCTCTCTCTCTCTCTCCCTCCCTCTCTCTCCTTCCTTCCCTCTCTCTCTCCCTCCCTCCCTCTCTCCTTCCCTCCCTCTCTCTCTCCTTCCTTCCCTCTCTTTCTCCCCCTACCTCCCTCTCTCTCTCTTGTGCACGATCATTAAATAAATGGTTGTAAGTTAAGAACTACCTGTAATTTGGACTGTAGCGTTTCAGTTACCCTGGAGAACGCTTAGCTTTAGCCTGTTTTTATCCCAACATTGGGCATATTATTGTGGCAATAGGTACATTTCGTACGCCACCAGATCACCTGCTGGTGATGATCCACCCACATGTTTCTGTGAGTTTCTTGTCCCTGGGAACCACTGCATTAAGGAATCCGGCTGCAGGAATATGATTATTAATATTCTAATAACAGACTGCTTGTCGATGAGGTAATATTTTATTTAAGCCATGGGAAAGCCCGTAAGCCAGATAGGGAAGCACCAATTATTTTCCCTCCTATGCGATAACACCGTATGGCTTTTATTCCTGATTCATGGATCACAAGTTGGATTTGAGGCAAATGATGTTTATTTACCAACAAATGTAATGTAAGTGTAATGTTTAAAGAACTGTTGGAAGAAATGTCCATCTGGGTTCAGTTCCAAGTGGGGGGAAAAGACACTGGATTCATGGAAGTTGCTTGGAAAGAAGGTTTTTAATGGTGGACAGGATCACATGCCTTGAGGATGTTGGGTGAAGAAAAAAAGCGGGGGGGGGGAGAGATGCTGAGAGTGCCTGAGTTTTATACCCTCTCTGGGTTTTTGAATTTGAGCTTGTATTCTGATTGGTTGTCAGACTCTCATGGGGCCATGCAGGGGCAACTCTGTAGGCTGTCCTGAGTCCCAGGCTTGTTTGAGCCTTGCTGGGTGATGTGATGTAATCTTCCCAGGTGCCATGTGGTGAGATGTTTAGGGGGCTAATCCTATCGTGTCCTGAGGGTCATATCTTAATCCCATCACCCTGGAGCTGAAGGTCTTTTGTGTTGTAAATAATTTATTTATTTATTTTGTCAAGCGAGCTTCCTATAATCTTCTCAGTTGTCCTTACCACTCTCTGTAGGGACTTTCTATCTGAGGCATTGCTGCCACCAAACCAAACAGTGATGCAGTTTGCTAAAACACTCTCAATCGTGCCTCTGTAAGTGGCCAGGATAGAAGGAGAAAGATATGCTCTCCTCATCCATCCAATCAGAAAATGCAGACACTGGTTTGCATGCTTCACTAAGGATGACGTGTGGAGAGACCAATTCAGATTGTTAGTTATCTGCACCCTCAGATACTTAATACTGTTGACCACTTCTGCAGTTGCATCCTTGATGCTGTGTTGAGTATGAGCATGCTGGCTCTTTCTAAAATCTACAATGACCTCCTTTGTTTTATTAACATTTAGAACCAGGTTACATTTATTGCATCCAGCCCAATAAGGCTGTGAAGTGTGGGAAACACCTGGGTTTCTAGAACAGTCTTTCTTGAGTATGTAATTTGATGTTGAGAGATTATCTGAAGAAATCTCCTGCTCAGCTTGTACCTAGTAAAAATTAAGGTGGAGCTACTATCCTTCTCACTCTCATCCCTCCCACAGACTCAAGAATGTCCATGGGAACGGTCCTTGGAGAACTGACACAACTTTAATAGTCCTTGGTGAATGACTTCAATGGAGAACCTGTTGGTCTTTCTGAACAACTTTGAATTTTTATTTTTTCACTGTTATTGTTATCCCTCTGATCCCCAGTCGGAATAGCAGCTCATTTTCTGAAGCTTTGTCCTGTCTGTACGTCAGAGGAAGCAGCTTGTTCTCCTGGAAATGATTTGTGGAGATCTTCGTACCAGATTCCTTATTGCCACCCAAGTTGTCTCTTGGTTAAATTTATATGGCTGCCCGTCTGACGCAAAGTGACTCTGGGTCGTGTCCAGTAAAAACAGAGATTAAAATATGCAATAAAACCAGTTGAAACAATAAGCAGGGTTAAAAACAGAATAAATCGAGTGTCAGGTTTCGATGCTATCTCAAAATAAATGAACTTCCAAAGTGCCGATCTTTAAGGAAATTTTCTCTTTATTCGAGCACAGCAATCTGATCCTGACTCTTTTCGCGGTCACTCTTTGCCCCCCAATCCCTCCCTTTCCAATCCCCAATTCTCTGCTTCTCATTGGCTATCTTCCAAGTCACTTTCCTGATCCCTTCTTCGTCAGGTCACAGGAATGTCTCTCCCCTCACCATCTCCGAGGAGACCGAATCTTCAAAGGGATTTAGCAGGCAAAAGTTCAGGCTTCTCCTCCCTTTTCTATGTCAGTTCTGAGGTGCTGTCATCGAGTTCACAAGAGAGGGGATTGCTGTATATAACAAAAGTAGTCTTTGATGTACAAGCACAGTTGAATCCAGAATTTCTATTCACCACATCACTTACCTGTTTCCAGGGCAGAGATATATCACTGAGTATCACTGATGATACTTCACCCCATGGTGACAGAGGATCTCCCCCAGTAGTTTCATGTAGATCAGGTATGTCAAATTCAAGCCCCATGGGCCGGAACTGTCCCACAGGGCTGCCCTGGAAACAGCAAAGGTCCGGCCTGCGGTGCCTCTGCCAGCGAAAACAGGTTCCCGAGCTTCATTTTCGGCCATGACGGCATCCTGCAACCCTCTGCCAGCAAAAAAACAGAGCTTGGGGTGGCTCTGTTTTTGCTGGCAGATGCTGCAGGAGGCCGTCATGGCCGAAAATGGAGCCCGTTTTTGCTGGCAGTGCTCAGGCCACAGGCGCCCCCAACACTAGTGACATTGAGCTGGCCACTCCCACCCTGGCCATGCCCACACCATCCACCCAAGGTCAAACACAACCCTGATGCAGCCCTCAATAAAATCGAGTTTGACACCTCTGATGTAGATGATAAATGAGCAGAGAGAGTACCAAACCCTGAGGTGAAACAACCCCACATAATTAGGGATGAAGGTGGAATCTCTCGCTCCTGATCAACCCTGACTGGCACCTGTGAAGAATCAGGACCACACATTAAGTTGAAATTAAGCTGATTCATTGCTCATGCCTGTACACAAGAATGTGGTCAACGAACGGTCAACACTAAATTGGCCCTAGATAAGAGTCAACGGAATTCAAGAAGGGTTGAACTTAGACTGATTGTGGGAACGTAATGACTCCAGGCTGATTCCTCTCTTGACTCCACCCCCAGAATCTGTCCTTCCTTCTCCAACACTATCAGAAGGAAAGGAGCTAGCACAATCTTGTCTTGCCCACTCCGAATCCTTGGAACTGATCTGGAAGACTATCATGGCAGATGCTCTTAAAAGGGCCTGGTGGCTGGTGGCTCAGCAGACTGATAGCATTGTGATTAACACCAGCTGTCTGCAATTACTGTAAGTTCGAATCTCACCAGGCTCAAGGTTGACTCAACCTTCCACCCTTTCTAAGGTAGGTAATTGTCGACCCAGTTTGTGGGGGCAATAAGCTGACTTTGTTTAAATATACAAAAGTATGAAAGTATTGCTTAACGCCTTGTAAGCCGCCCTGAGTCTCCGGAGAAGGGCGGCATATAAATCAAATTAAAAAAAAAAAAAGCTTCTAAAGTTCAGTTAAAACCAGGATGGATGGATGACCCCCATTCTGCTCCTATCAGATCTACTTTACATCTTAAAAACAAGATCAGTGTTGATTCCAGGAGCCTAGTTTAGCTCAACAGACAGAAGCACTGTAATTTAACACCAGCTGTCTGCAATTAAAGTAAGATCGAATCTCGCCAGGCTCAAGGTCGACTCAGCCTTCCATCCTTTCTAAGGTAGGTAAATTGAGGACCCAGTTTGTGGGGGCAATAAGATGACTTTGTATAAATATACAAAAGTATGAAGGCTATTGCTTAACGCATTGTAAGCCGCCCTGAGTCTCCGGAGAAGGGCGGCATATAAATCAAATTAAATAAATAAATAAATTCCATCCCACGTCCGGGCCTGAATGACCGAAGGAGATCTACATAATCTCTATGAAGCTTACAACAGAAATCAGTCAGTCCTTCAAGCGTAGGCTGCCAAAGCTTGAAAATTGCAGTTTAATCAATTACAGCAAACTTAGTCAAAATAACACCGGGGTGGGGTGAGAAATGTCTGGATCCTGAAAGAGATTTGTTAATTTGTGACCGTTTCTTTTTTTTAAAAAAATCTGTCAATCAGATTTGAAGTTGCTGTAGCTTTTCTGAGCTCAGCTGCAGGGTTGCAAGTTCTGCTGTTTTGGCATCAAGATTGCCTGGTTGTTATAGCGAAGTTAAAGCGAATTTACTAGAGGTAAATTGTTCTACTGTTGATTATTCACACTGACAGGTAATTTCTCCTTAGTTCTCCCTCTCTTAGTTGGATCTCTCTTTGATAAGCTTCTTGTCCTTCTGGATTCACAATCCAACACTGTACTCTAGTCTTTCCTGCTAAAAGATGCTTCAGAGAAGTTTGGTCTTCTCTTTCATTCTTGTTTCCAGGTGACACGTCAAGAGGTGCCAACGTTGCTCATGTTTGAAAACATTTAACCGATTAACATAGTTGGAAGGGACCTTGTACTGTAGGTCATCTAGTCCAACCCCCCGTCTAAGCAGGAGATCCTGCACCATTTCTGACAGATGGCAGTCCAGTCTCTTCTTGAAAACCTCCAGTGATGAGGCTCCCACAACTTCCAAAGGCAGCTTAAGTTCCATTGGTTGATCGTTCTCACTGTCAGAAAATTCCTCCTTATTTCCAGGTTGAATCTCTCCTGGATCAGTTTCCATCCATTATTCCTTGTCTGGCCTTTGGTGGCTTTGAAAAATAGCTTGACCCCCTCCTCTCTGTGGCAGCCCCTCAAATATTGGAAGACTGCTATCATGTCTCCCCTGGTCCTTCTCTTTACTAAGCTAGCCATGCCCAGTTCCTGCAACTGTTCATTGTATATTTTAGTCTCCAGTCCCCTAATCATCCTGGTTGCTCTTCTCTGCACTCTTTCTTTTGATGGTGAAGAAGGACTAACTGGTACAAAGTTACCCAGGAGGCTTTCTCACCGAGGAAGGGTTCATCTCTACAGTTAGTCCTCAACTTACAACACTTCATTTAGTGACTGTTCAAAGTTACAACACCACGGAAAAAAGAGACTTATGACCATTATGATGGTTACAGCATTCCCATGGTCACCCGATTTACATTCGGATGTTTGGCACGCGATTGGGGTCACGTGATCATTTTTTGCGGACCTTCGGACAAGCGAAGTCAATATGGGAGCCAGGTTGACTTAACAACCATGTTATTTAACTAATTTAAGAACTGTCGTGATTCGCTTAGAACAATGGTGGCAGGAAAAGTCATACAACGGAGCACAAAACACACTTAACAAATTTCTCACTTAGCAACAAATTTTGGGCTCAAATTGTGGCCGTAGGTCGAGGACTATCTGCTGGTCCAGCCCTTTAACCACTGCCCTATAATGTAAAGGTAAAGGTTCCCCTCGCACATATGTGCTAGTTGTTCCCGACTCTAGGGGGCAGTGCTCATCTCCGTTTCAAAGCCGAAGAGCCAGCGCTGTCCGAAGACGTCTCCGTGGTCATGTGGCCGGCATGACTAAATGCCGAAGGCGCACGGAATGCTGTTACCTTCCCACCAAAGGTGGTCCCTATTTTTCTACTTGCATTTTTTATGTGCTTTCGAACTGCTAGGTTGGCAGAAGCTGGGACAAGTAACGGGAGCTCACCCTGTTACGCGGCACTAGGGATTCGAACCGCTGAACTGCCGACCTTTCAAACGACAAGCTCGGCGTCTTTGCCACTGAGCCACCACGTCCCTCCCTATAACCCTATAATGGCTATCTATCAAATCTGAAATTTTAGATTAGGTTTGAAAATTAGGCCTGGTTTTGTTGAGAAGCAGGATTTCTCTGGGACCAAAAGTATTTTTTACCCTTCGTATCTACCATCCTGTCCTGGTTTATTTTTTGGATATCGAACATGCTGCATGAGTTCTTGGAGTGCCAGGAAATGTTAAATTAAGAGAGGTTTGGAAAAAAACAAGGCCCTTTGGAAGACTGTCAAAATACATCATACCCACACATAATAAACTGGTGTATCTACTCCCACGTAACTCTTATGAAACAGGGCTATTACTGCATCAGCCCAGCAGCTCACTCATAGCGTGGACATGACATGCACCTCGCTGTATTTCTTCAAAGGATACCCATAATTGTAGTTCCCAGGGCATTACGGCAACCTATTGTCTTACTCATCTTCGTGGCATATGTTATTTTGCACTCATCGCGGTTCTGAAAAGCCCAAAATACAGGAACCGAACACATTTCACCTGAAACAAGTTGTAATGCACATAGTATTTGACTTACAACTATTTATCTATCGGGATTCTCAGTCATCCAAGTCACGGTTGTCCCTTTTTTTCAAGGGGCAACTGGACTTTCTGGTTTTTCTTTGAAGATGTGTCACTTCTCATCCAAAAAGCTTCTTCAGCTCTGAGGTGAAGACTTACAACTCAGCGGTGAAATCCAGCAGGTTCTGGAGAACCGGTAGCGGAAATTTTGAGTAGTTCAGAGAACCGGTAAATACCACCTCTGGCTGGTTCCAGAGTAGGGTGGGAATGGAGATTTTGCAATATCCTTCTCCTGGAATGGGGTGGGAATGGAGATTTTGCAGTATCCTTTCACTGGAATGGGGTGGGAATGGGGATTTTGCAGTATTCTTCCCCTGCCACGCCCACCATGACTGCCCACCAAGCCACACCACGCCCACCAAGCCACACCCACAGAACCGGTAGTAAAAAAAATGGGATTTCCCCACTGCTTACAATCATTTGTTTAGTCTCCTTCTGCCCCTTTCCCCCTCTCTCTCCCACCTCCCCCTCTCTCCCTCTCCCCATCCCTCCCTCCCTCCCTCTCACTCCATCTCTCACCCTCTCTGCCCCTTCCTCTCTCCCTCCCCCTCTCTCCTCCCTCCTCCCTTCACCTACCCTCTTTGCCTCCCCCTCTCTCCCTCTCCCTCTCTCCTTCTCTCTCTCCCTCTCTTTTCCTCTCCCTCCCCCTCCCTCCTCCCCTCCCCCTTGCCCATAACCTCCCCCTCTCTCCCTCTCCCCATCCCTCCCTCCCTCTCTCTACCTCTCTCTCCCTCTCTGCCCCTTTCCCCTCTCCCTCCCTCTCCCTCTCCCTCTCCCTCCCTCCTCGCCCTTCGCCTCCCCCTCCCCTCCCCTCCCTCTCCCCCTCCCTCTTTCCCTCTCCCTCTCTCCTTCTCTCTCTCTCCATCTCTCTTCCTCTGCCCCTTTTCATCTCCCTCCCACTCCCTCCTCCCCTTTCCCCTCCCCCTCTCCCATTGCCTCCCCCTCTTTCTCCTCCCCCTCTCTCCATCCCTCCCTCCCCCCTCTCTCCATCCCTCCCTCGCCCCTCTCTCTTCTTCTCTCCCTGTCTCCCTCCCTCTTTCTACTAAATTACTGATAAACAATTCTAAAGAAGCTAAGAGCCTGCATAACCATTTGTGGCATTTTGTTGAAATGATTGGAAATCAACTGAGGCCCAGTGTTTACATAGATAATGTTAGTGTGATGGGATACAGAATTTGCACAAAGCTACAATAGGGTTTCTTTGGGTTTGACTCAGCCACTGTGGTTTTTTAAAAAATATAGATTACGCCTTGGCCTACAACGGGAAGTCAACCATTGTGGCTTATTCAAAACCCCTAGTTAAACAGACAGTAGTGTGGGATGAGGTGTAAACCAGATTATGAGACTGTTGGTATACAATGCGGAGTTCGCCCCATGGCGGGAACCCAACTATTTTCGCTGATTTAATACAACACGATTAAGCAAACCCCTGAGATGTGTGTAACTCCAGGAACAGGTAGTCCTTGACTTACGAGCACCACAGAGCAACACACATTTCTGTCATTGAGCGTGAACAGCTGTTGAAATCGGTTTTGCCTCATTTGATGACCTTTCTAGCCACAGTTCTTCAGTGAATCGCTGCAGTTTTTAAGTGAGTAACCCGGTTGTTAAGTGAATCCGGCTTCCCCCCTTGACTTTGCTTGTCAGAAGGTCCCAAAAGGGGATGACATGACCCCAGGACACTGCAAACCGTCATAAATATGAGTCGGTTGCCAAAAATCTGTATTTCGAGACTATGGGGATGCCGCAATGGTCCTAAGGGTGAAAATCGGCCATAAGTCATTTTTTCCAAATTTCCGTTAACTTTGAACGGTCGCTAAATGAATGGTTGTAAGTCATGAGCTACTTGAACAGTGTTTTATCCAACAGCCATGTTTACACAAACTTAGTGGGACGTGTGGATCCAACCCAGTGATAGTATTCGCTTACCTTTACTACCGGTTTGCAAATGTGAGCGTGCGCATGCTCGCTTAGCTCACTTGCGCCTCCTCCGCACATGCGCAGGGCCTTCCGCGTATGTGCAAAGTGTCAAAAACGGGACGTGATTAAATCCAGGCGGGTGGGCGGAGCCTCCCGTAGCTGGCGCTACCAGTTCGTCAAACCGGACAGAACCTGCTGAATACCAGCACTGATTCAGCCTAAATCACAGCAGAAATTGTTTACCATCAGCAATGAGTTATATTGTAAAGATTAGAGCTTCTGACTCTAATCTTTTCAAGTGTTTGAAAATCCAGTTTCCAGTCCCCCTCCTCCTTGTAGCTGGGCCTGTCCCTTTAATTCAGACAAAGGGTTAGGAAACAAGGGTTTCCATCAGTGGTGAACTGTTAAATTTGTTACTACCGGTTCTGTGGGCGTGGCTTGGTGGTGATGGGGTAATATGACTGGGTGGGCGCGGCCAACTTTTTTTTTTTTTAACTTTTAAAACCATTTTTTCTACAACCTCTTCGGCCAAAGAGGTTGTAAAAAAAATGCTTTTAAAAGCCTCTGATGATCCCAGCTGACTTGCCTGATCGGCAGAGGCTTTCCTTTTTTAAAAAAATTATCTGACGATCCCAGCTGACTTGCCTGATCAGCAGAGGCTGTTCTTTTTTTTTACAAGCCTCTGACGATCCCAGCTGACTTGCCTGATTGGCAGAGGCTTTTCTTTTTTTAAAAAAAAAGCCTCTGACGATCCCAGCTGACTTGCCTGATCGGCAGAGGCTTTTTAAAAAACTTTTAAAAGCATTTTTCGGCCGAAGAGGTTGTAGAAAAAATGCTTTTAAAAATAAAATAAAAAGCCTCTGATGATTGCACGGCTCCGCTGGGCATGGGGGTGGGGAGGGATTTTTGCTACTGGTTCTCCGAACCATCCGCTGCCATCGTAACCGGATCGGGTGATCCGGTCCGAACCGGGAGCATTTCACCCCTGGTTTCCATGCTGAATTTCTTGGAAGAAAAATAGGATAAAATTATATGAAGAGATTCATAAACAGGGAATGTCTTGTGGAGATTCTCAGTCATTCCAGGTCCAAAAAAGAAGACGAAAATAACAAGAAAACAACAACAAGCCTCCTGAAAAAGCACCTTTTGGGATAAACAGGGAATGTGTGAAGCTACAACAGGAAGTGTCGAGTTCTTTTTCATTAGTTTGTGCAATAAAAGCAACACAGGAAACAAAGCCAGGGAGCTTTGTATGGTTGTAGAAGAACCCATGTCATCCAAGACATGGTTGTCCCAAAGGTGCTTTGTCCAAAAGACAACTGGACTTCCTTGGTTTTTCTTTAATAGCCATAGCACTTAGACTTATATACCGCTTCAGAGTGCTTTATAGCTCTCCCTAAGGGGTTTATAGAGTCAACATATTGCCCCCAAAAATCTGGGTTCTCATTTTACCGACCTCAGAAGGGTCATGGGAGGCTGAGTCAACCTTGAGCCTGGTGAGAATCGAACTGCCAAATTGCTGGCAGCTGGCAGTCAGCAGAAGTAGCCTGCAGTACTGCACTCTAACCACTGGTGGGATTCAGCCAGTTCGCACCTATTCGGGAGAACCGGTTGTTAACTTTTTAAACAGTTTGGAGAATTGGTTGTTGGAAGAAATCTCCTTTTGTTTTTTCCCACTTTTTCCCACTTTCCCAGGGCTAATCCTGTAAGGAAGGCAGGAAGGAAACGTTCTGGTGTTGTTTCTAGCCTAATCTTTATTGCCCTGCTTACAGAAACTGCCTCTCTGGTTAACCCTTATTACATTGTAACAGCTAAGGCGAAGCGCCCATCGACGTGAGTGACATTGAGTTGGCCACACCCACACGGTCACATGACCACTGAGCCACGCCCACCCAGCTGGTCGTTAGGGCAGAGAATGGGTTGTTAAATTATTTGAATCCCATCACTGACTCTAACCACTGTGCCACCACGGCTCATTTTAAACGAGCGTTTGGTTTATACAACTCCCTGAATTTCTACATTAAACTTCATTGTCATGGCAAACTTTTTTAAAAAAACGAAGGCACAATTTCTTGTTGGTTTGTGTGTGTGTGTGTAAAACAATAGTGTGTGTGTGTGTGGAAGGTGAACTGCTGAACTGCTGGCAGTCGGCAGTCAGCAGAATTAGCCTGCATTGAAAACAGCTTGTGTCTCATCCAAGAAACTCTCCACTATTTGTGCCTTATTTCTGACTTGGAATGAACCAAAAACACAGCATTTTAATCATTCAGGCGCTTTTCAAGTAGGGACAATACAAAATAATACAGGTAGTCCTTGAGTTATGATTACAATTGAGCCCAACATTCCTGTTACTAAGCGAGACAGTTATGATGTGAGTGTTTGTCCCATTTTACAACATTTCTTTCTTTCTCTTTTTATTGAAAAGTTTTAAAAAATTTTACAAACATTTCCCCTTCCCCCTCCTACCTCCCCTTCCAACCCTCCCCTCCCCAACCCTCCCCCCCCCGCTTCCCAGAGCAAAATGCGGGGTATAACATTTAACAATCATAAGCTAACATAAGCTAATTATCTATAGTCTCCTATCCCCCTCTTGAACTTTTAACTCCCCTTTTACTAAACTAAGTTTAGGTACTTTATAACATCTCTTTGTTCATTCGTAAGCTATTTGAAAAATTTTTAGTCCGATATTTGCCTTGAATATAATCGACCCATCTTCTCCATTCTAACATATATTTCTTCAGTTGTCAAGCATCCTGATTTTGATCACATGACCACGGGGGATCCTGCAACAGTGTGAAAAAATGGACACAACATTTTTGTCAGTGCCATTGTAGCTTACTTACCACTGCCTATGCCCATAATGGCGAACTTATGGCACTAGTGCCAGAGGTGGCACGTGGAGCCATATCTGTGGGCATGGGAGTGTTGTCCTAGCTCAACTCCAGCGCACATGTGCGCACCAGCCAGCAGATTTTTGGGACTTCCAGGCCTACTGGAAGTTGGGAAAGGGGCTGTTTCCGGCCTCCGGAGGGGTGGGGAAGGCTGTTTTTGCCCTCCCCAGGCTCCAAGAAAGCTTCTGGAGCCTGGAGAGGGTGAAAAAATGCGCCTACTAGGCCCACCATGCCATCACATTGTAAAAGCAGGGGGAAGAACAGGGGGTCGCATACACATGTGTGCGGCGCATTGAATTATGGGTGTGGTCACGTGCACATGTGATCCCCCCCCCCCGCTTTGGCACGCGATGGCAAAAAGGTTAGCCATCACTGGCCTATGCAATCTTGACTATACGCAACAAAAGTGCGTAGAGTCAAGGCTATGGTTTTCCCAGTTACAATGTGTGGCTGTGAAAGTTGGACCGTAAGGAAGGCTGAGTGCCAGGGGTGAAATTTACTTCCCTTTGCTACCACTTCGTAAATGTGAGTGTGCGCGCCACCTCTATGAATGCGCCAACAGTTCTGCGCATGCGCAGAGGGTCAAAAATGGGACATGATGACATCTGGGAGGCTGGGCGGAGCCTCCCGCCGCCGGCACTACCAGTTCACCCAAGCCAGATAGAACCAGCTCAATTTCACCACTGCTGAGCGCCAAAGAATTGAGGCCTTTGAACTCTGGTGCTGGAGAAGACTCCTGCGAGTTCCTTGGACTGCAAGGCGATCAAGTCCTAGAGGAGATCAACCCTGACTGCTCTTTAGAAGGCCAGATCCTGAAGAGGAAACTCAAACACTTTGGCCACCTGATGAGAAGGAAGGACTCCCTGGAGAAGAGCCGAATGCTGGGAACTATGGAGGGCAAAAGAAGAAGGGGACGACAGAGAACGAGGTGGCTGGATGGAGTCACTGAAGCAGTCGGCGTGAGCTTAAATGGACTCCAGAGGATGGTAGAGGACAGGAAGGCCTGGAGAAACATTGTCCATGGGGTCGCAATGGGTTGGACACGATTTTGCAACTAACAACAACAATGCAATCTTTAAACATATTCCAACCAAAAGAAACTAGGAACCACATAAATACAAGCAGAATAAAAACAGCCTTTCACTGAAATCATAAAGTAAAGCAATCAATAATAGAACCACCAATGGTTCCATCAGAAAATTAAAACAATGAAAGAGGCAGTCTAATCCTGGCATAGCTGTACTCTATTGTTAGGGATAAATCTTCGCCTCTTACAAAATTGTGTTTCTATTTTTCATATCTCAAGCCAGGGGACAGTAATTGCTTCTCTCTGATGGGATATTGGTGCACGCAGCCCAAAACCTAACCCTGGGTGACCTTGCCACATGGATCTCAGCAAATAAACATTCCTCTTGTTTACGGAGAGTCTCAGCCATTCAGGTCATGGTTCTCTCAAAGGTGCCTTTTCAAAAGGCACCTGGTTTTCTTCCTTCGTTTTTTTCCTTGGAGACGTTTCGCTTCTCGTCCGAGAAGCTTCATCCACAGTGGTGAAATCCAATTTTTTTTACTACCGGTTCTGTGGGCGTCGCTTGGTGGGCATAGTGTGGCTTGGTGGGCGTGGCTTGGTGGGCGTGGCAGAGGAAGGATACTGCAGAATCCCCATTCCCACCCCACTCCAGGGGAAGGATACCGCAAAATCTCCATTCCCACCCCACTCCTGGGGGAAGGATACTGCAAAATCTCCATTCCCACCCCACTCCAGGGAAAGGATACCGCAAAATCTCCATTCCCACTCCACTCCAAGGAAAGGATACCGCAAAATCTCCATTCCCACCCCACTCCTGGGGGAAGGATACTGCAAAATCTCCATTCCCTCCCCACTCCAGGGGAAGGATACTGCAAAATCCCCATTCCCTCCCCACTCCAGAGGGAAGGATTCCGCAAAATCTCCATTCCCACCCCACTCCTGGGGGAAGGATACCGTAAAATCTCCATTCCCTCTCCACTCCAGGGGAAGGATACTGCAAAATCCCCATTCCCTCTCCACTCCAGGGGAAGGATACTGCAAAATCCCCATTCCCTCTCCACTCCAGGGGAAGGATACTGCAAAATCCCCATTCCCTCCCCACTCCTGGGGCCAGCCACAGGTGGTATTTGCCGGTTCTCGGAACTATTCAAAATTTCCTCTACCGGTTCTCCAGAACCTGTCAGAACCTGCTGGATTTCACCCCTGCTTCATCGGTTCTGGCAGGATGGTGGGTGGGGTGGAAGCAGAGGTGGTATTCAGCCGGTTCAGATCGGTTCGGGCGAATTGGTATTGGAAATGCTGTCCTATTTAGGCATGTTTTTGAGGCCGGCCGCATGCGCGGAAGGTATGCACGTGAGCAAAGCACACGTGCGAAACGTCGGGCGCATGCACAGAAGTGGCGCATGTGCTGACATTTGCGAACCGATAGGGCAAGGAAGCGAATTCCACCCCTGGGTGGAAGGAATAGTTCTGATAGAATGGGTAGGTGGCAAATGGAATGAATAGTTCTTTGCAGTCATCTGGTCGTTAGCACTCTCTCTGAGAGCCGTTGAGGCCACTTGGGGTGGGGTTTATCTGTGCCCTCAGGGTCACCTGAATCAGGTGAATTGTTTGTGGAACCTTCTTGGAATTGCTGAAAGGACGGTGTTATAGACAGGAGATATATGGTGTGTTATCCCTTCCCCTCTGTTGAGGGAGGGGTGTTCAATTTTAACACTGATGGCCTCTTTCGCCTCTCTTTCAAACCAACAGTCCTCTCTATGTACATTTTTTTGTGTGCGGGTAGTCCTCGACTTACAACAGTTCGCTTAGTGACTGTTCGAAGTTACAACAGTCCAGAAAAAAGTGACTTGTTTTTCACACTTATGACCTTTGCAGAATCCCCGTGGTCACAGGATTTGTATTCGGACGCTTGACAACTGACTCACATTTATGACCGTTGCAGCATCCCGGGGTCAATTGATCCCCTTTTGCGTCCTTCTGACAAATCAAGTCAACGGGGAAACCAGAGCCACTGCTTTCCTCATTTAACAACTGCAGTGATTCGCTTCACGAATGTGGCAAGAAAAGTCGTAAATGGGGACAAAACTCACTTAACAAATGTCTCACTTAGCAACATAAATTCGGGGTGCTGTTGGGCTCGAGGACTACCTGTGTTCCTGTAACTTGTCAATCAAGTTCAATGAGAGCCTCAGATAGCAATAAGCAATAACATTTAGACTTATATATCGCTTTACAGTGCTTTGCAGCCCTCTCTAGGCAGATTACAGAGTCAGCCTATTGCCCCCAACAATCTGGGTCCTCATTTTACCCACCTCGGAAGGATGGAAGGCTGAGTCAACCTTGAGCTAGTTAGGATCGAACTCCTGACAGTGGGCAGAGTTGGCCTGCAGTACTGCATTCTAACCACTGTGCCACCACGGCAAGGGAGGGAGGGAGGAAGGGAGAAAGAAAGGAAGGAAGGAAGGAAGGAAGGAAGGAAGGAAGGAAGGAAGGAAGGAGGGAGGGAGGGAGGGAGGGAGGGAGGGAGGGAGGAAGGAAGGAAGGAAGGAAAATAGCAATAGTACTTAGACTTATATACCGCTTCACAGTGCTTTTACAGCCCTCTCTAAACCGTTTATTACCCCAAACAATCTGGGTCCTCATTTTACTGACCTCAGAAGAGTGGAAGGCTGAGTCGACCTTGAGCTAGTCAGGATCGAACTCCAGACAGTGGGCAGAGTTGGCCTGCAGTACTGCATTCTAACCACTGCACCACGGCAAGGGAGGGAGGGAGAAGGGAGGGAGGGAGGAAGAAAGGAAGGAAGGAAGGAAGGAGGGAAGGAAGAAGGGAGGGAGGGAGGGAGGGAGGAAGGAAGGAAGGAAGGAAGAAAGGAAGGAGGAAGGGAGGAAGGGAGGAAGAGAGGAAAGAAGGAAGGAAGGAAGGAAGGAAGGAAGGAAGGAAGGAAGGAAGGAAGGAGGGAGGGAGGGAGGGAGAGAGGGAGGAAGGAAGGAAGGAAGAGCAATAGCAATAGTCCTTAGACTTATATACCGCTTCACAGTGCTTTGCAGCCCTCTCTAACCATTCTGATCGAATTTGCTCCCGGCCCTTTCGATCCAGCCGTCTCGAGGATCGTTTCCCACTGCATGCCGACATACCGATCATTCATTAGCACTTGCTTTCAACATGATGGCATGAGTCATCCCTCTCCTTCCATAACCTGGCCTTTGGCTAGCTCTTTGGGTTCCCACTGAATCACTACCAGCTCTTCCACGTCCCTAGTCCCTTAGAGGGATGGTTTGCTTTTAGTTCCCACTGAGTCACGGTCACCTTTCCTTTGCTGTTTCCCCATCTTTCCCAGGGCGTAATTACATACCTTTGCATCCCGAGCACCTGTGTGCCTGAATACAAAACAATCAGTACTAGACTCAGCCAGGGTGTGCATTTATAATCCCCTGGTTTATTATGGAGGTGGCCGTGACTTGAGGATTCAATGGGCAAAAAAAGAGGGAGAAAAGATAAGATGAGGCAAAACAAGACAGCACAGGCCCACCAGCTTATGACTCTTTTATTTATAAAGAGTTGGAAGGAACTTGCCAGATTGCTAGAGAACCAATCACCCACCCCCATCAGCCTTTCTCTGTCCATTAGGCCAGTTGTAAAGGGTGAGTGTGTTAGAAAGCAACGAGGGGTCGGAGAAGAACACTCACTCCCCGCCTGCCTTTATTTTTGATGCTAGTAACTTTTGCTAGCAACAAAGCGGACGCGGTGGCTCAGTGGCTAAGATGCTGAGCTGGTCGATCAAAAGGTCGGCAGTTCAACAGTTCGAATCCCTAGTGCCGCGTAACAGGGGGAGCTCCCATTACTTGTCCCAGCTTCTGCCAACCTAGTAGTTCGAAAGCACGTAAAAAGTGCAAGTAGAAAAATAGGGACCACCTTTGGTGGGAAGGTAACAGCATTCCGTGCGCCTTTGGCATTGAGTCATGCTGGCCACATGACCACGGAAACATCTTCGGACAGCGCTGGCTCTTCGACTTTGAAACGGAGATGAGCACCATCCCCTAGAGTCGGGAACGACTAGCACATATGTGCGAGGGGAACCTTTAACTTTTACCATACCTTTATTTGGCGGAGTGGGACAACTCACTGTGGTCAACTCACCAAAGGACAATTCACTGCTGCCAACTCGCTGCAGTCACGGCTGATTCGCTGTGGCCAACTTGCCCCTGATGACTTGCTGCGGCCAACTTCCATGAGACAACTTGCTGCAGGACAATTTAACACGAGATAACTACAGAAATTTTTATATATCCTGTTTCCCTGAAAATAAGACCTATCCCAAAAATAAGACCTAGCATATTTTATGTGTGCACCTAATATAAGCCCTACCCCCAAAATAAGCCCTAGAGTACACTTTTCTCGTGTTAAATTGCCCCACAGCAAGTTGGCGTCAGCGAGTTGTCCTAGACCAGTGATGGCTAACCTTTTCCAGACCGAGTGCCCAAAGCATGCCCAAATCCCCAAATGCAATGTGCGCATGGCCCCCGCACATGCACCCTATCCCCACATGTGTCCTGCCCCCCAGAATGCATGGCAGAGACCCAAAAACCAGCTGGCTGGCGGGAGGCACAGATGCATGCGCAGCAGAGCTGACCTGGGGTGACGGCTCGTGTCCCATCAGAGAGGGCTCTGCGTGCCACCTCTGGCCCAGTTCGCCATCATGGTCCTAGACCCCTGATGGCGAACCTATGGCACGCATGCCACAGGTGGTACTTGTAGCCATATTGGTTGGCATGCGAGCTCAGCACCTTCTGAGCCCACCAGAAGTAGGGAAAGGCCTCGAGGGCCTCGGTGGGTAGTGGGGAAGGCCTGTTTTTCTCTGTCCCCAGCCTCCAGAGCCTTTCTAAGAGTCTGGGGAGGGCAAAAACGGCCTTCCCCACCCCCCGGAGGCCCTCCAGAGGCTGGAAACAACCTGTTTGCCAACTTCCAGTGGGATCGGAAGGCCCATTTCTTTTGCTCTCCCCAGCCTCCAGAGCCTTTCTAGGAGTCTAGGAAGGCCATTTCCGCCCTCCCCACACTCCTAGAAAAGCTCTGGAGGCTGTGGAGAGCAAAAAAACGGGCCTACCATGCCATCACATGCCAGGAGCATGGGGAGCGTTGGGGGGGGTCACACATGCATGCGTGGGGGCAGAGCACATAGAATTATGGGTGTGGTCACACACGCACATGACCCCCCCACCCTTGGCACGCGATGGCAAAAAGGTTAGCCGTCACTGTCCTAGACTCTTCATTTGATGCTTCAAGGAAATACGGAACCAAATGCATGGTAAACATGGGCGGTCTGAAATGAAACATTTGACAGAAGGAGCAAATTCAGCCTCTTGCACTAAGATGTCGCTCTGCTTACCTGCTGAAGCTTTGCACCATATTACTATCAGTATCTTAGCTAGACAGGGGCTAAATCAGGCTTGTCCAAATTCCCCAGCCAAAGTCATTGGCTGAGATGGGCGTCTATAGAAATGGAATCAATGAAGAAAGGACTAATTACTCTTTCCCTCTTTTGTGTGGCAGTTCCCCTGGTTACTGATTTGCGAGAGTAATTCAAGATGCTCCCAGGCACTGCTTCTTGTCTGCACCACAGTCCCCAGCACACAAATTCTCCTCTCTGTTGATATTTCAACAGCATGACACTAAATCACAACTAAAATACTACCTTGGCCTCTGCTGTTCCCTGGCTCTGTCGCAGCTAAAGAGTCACTAAGGTCATATGCATAACAGAATAATAGAGTCGGAAGGGACTTTGGAGGTCTTCTAGTCCGACCCCCTGCGCAGGCAGGAAACCCTATACCAGTGGTGGCTAACTTTTTGCCGTCGGGTGCCAAAAGCAGGGGGAGCGCAAAAGGGTCGCACACGTATGTGCCCACACCCATAATTCAATGCCCCCCATGCTCCAACCCCCCTGCGCATGCATGCGCAACCCCCCCACACACACACACACCGTTTTGGGCCTAGCAGGCCTCCCTGAAGCCCATTTCCAGACTTTTCGTAGTCCCCCTTTTTCATCCCCCTCAGGCTCCAGAGGCTTTCTTGGAGCCTGGGGAGGGCGAAAACAGACTCCCCTGTCCCCTAGAGGCCTTCCGGAAATGGCCCGTTTCCCGACTTCCATTGGGCCCGGCAGGTCCGGTTTTCACCCTCCACAGGCTCCAGAAGCTTTCTTGGAGCCTAGGGAGGGCAAAAACAGCCTCCCCCCCACCCCAAGGCCCTCTGTAGGCCAAAAACGCCCTCCTAGAGCCTCCGCGGGAGCCCTGTTTTTGGCCTACCACACCCCCCCCACGTCACATTATTGCCCTCCCCAACCCCCAGGAACATTCTGTAGGCCTCCCAATCCCTCTGCGCATCCCATTTTTGCGAAAAACAGGCCCATTTTTCCAAAGTGGAACACGCAGAGGGTTCGGGAGGCCTGCAGAGTGCTCCTGGGGGCTGGGGAGGGCAAAAACTTTTTTTTCTTGTTTACCTCTTCAAAATCTTGGTGTGTCTTATACTCCGGTATGTCTTATAGTCCGAAAAATACGGTACCTGTAAACCTTGTGCTAAGAAAGGATAAAAATTCCTGCACCAAGAGGAGGAAAAATTGTATATTACAGCTGTGCACATGATGTACGTAAGAACATTTCCCAAATAAAGACTTGGCCAAAAATGCAAAATATGGGGAGAATTGCATTATTTTTTGCATCTTTCATTTGAGACCAAGAACGCCTTGACAAGTGTTGCCTGTTCAGCTTCGCGCGCCCGTCGGCGAGCACGAGAAATAAATGCTTTAATGTTAACAGAAATACCCAGGAAGCTGCATTCAAACATTACAACCTAACAAAGTGTAACATTGTTCCTCATGTTTCTGCCTAACCTTGAATCTTGACTGCCGTCGCCTATTCAGACAGCCGGGCAGGTTGTAAACACATGTGTAGTCCTATTAGTGGAAAATTCCTTTCTATTGAGCATAAGCCACAACTGTGGTTGAACAGGTTTTAGTTCCCAGCCGTTTTTTTTTTTTCTCCCTTCCCGTCTCCTGGGAAAAAAAAAAATTCTCAGCCCTATGGCATCTGCTCAGATCACATGGGTAAGTAGAGTACTTATAAATTACGCTAACCTGCTCACACCAGTTAGAACTTCTAAGATCTTCCATCCAGTCGCTTGGGCCTCCGGTTCACTGAGACAGATCCAGACGAGAGGAAGAGGCATTGTCCGTGTGCCTCGGAGCTCTGCTGTAGAGGTAACACCTATGGCTTTCGCAGCAAATCTCTTGGGGTTTCCCCTTGTAGAAAACAGAAATGGCCAGAATTATTGCTACCTGAGGCGTGCTTTTTTGTGCATGTGTGTGTGTGTATGCATGGGAAACGTTGCGGCGCACAATTTGAAGCAACGTCAAGCAAGAATCCTGGAAACGGGCTCGGAACAGCTGCATTGCAAATACCTTCCTCCGTTGGAGGGGTGCAGTTGTCATGCTGTTGGGAACGATGGGAGCTGTAGTCCGGGAGGTCTGGAAGACCTTGGCCTATGGGTAAAAGGTAAAAAGGTTCCCCTCGCACATATGTGCTAGTCGTTCCCGACTCTAGGGGGCGGTGCTTATCTCCGTTTCAAAGCCGAAGAGCCAGCACTGTCCGAAGACGTCTCCGTGGTCATGTGGCCAGCATGACTTCACTTCCCCACCAAAGGTGGTCCCTATTTTTCTACTTGCCTTTTTTACGTGCTTTCGAACTGCTAGGTTGGCAGAAGTTGGGACAAGTAACGGGAGCTCCCCCCGTTACGCAGCTCTAGGGATTCGAACCGCTGAACTGCCGACCTTTCGATTGACAAACTCAGCATCTTAGCCACTGAGCCACCATGTCCCTTTTATGGCCCATGGGAGACCGTTTTAAATTTTGGATATTTCCCAACAGATGCTAACCCTCATAAAGAAAATTGCATATTTTTTTTTCCCTGTGACTGTTTCTGTTGCAAAGTTTCAGGAATTCGGTTTTCTGCTTCAGCTAGAAGCTGGATTAAATGATCTGTCACTCATTCTATTATTGTCTTCCTAAACTTTATAATTTGTTCCAGTTTATCCTTACTATGTTCTCTATGTTGTCCAGGAACAAGGTAGTGAATTATTCCCCCATACAGTTAGTCGTCGACTTATATCCACAATTGGGGCTGGAATTTCCGTTGATAAGCAATCCACTGCACCTGATTTTATGACATTTTTTGCTGCAGTTGTTAAGCAAATCACTGCAGTCGTTAAGTGAATCGTGTGGTTATTAAGTGAATCCAGTCCTTCCCTCCTCCTCATTGACTTTCCTTATTGGAAGCTGGCTGGGAGGGTCCCAAATGGTGATCATGTGACCCCAGGATGCTGTAACCATCATAAATACATGCCAGGTGTAAAGCACCTGGATTTTGATCATGTGACCATGGGAATGCTGTGATGGTCATAAGCGCGAGGACTGGTTATAACTCACTTTCTTCAGTGTCGTTGTAACTTTGAACAGTCACTAAACAAATGGTTTGTAACAGGGATGAAATGCTCCCGGTTCGGACCGGATCGCCCAATCCTGTAGCGATGGAGGCGGGTGGTTCGGAGAACAGGTAGCAAAAATCCTTGCCCTCCCCCCGCCCCCCCATTGCCCAGCTGAGCCGCGCAATCATCAGAGGCTTTTTTTATTATTTTTAAAAGCAATTTTTCTACAACCTCTTTGGCCAAAAAAAATGCTTTTAAAAGTTAAAAAAAAGCCTCTGATGCTCACAAGGCTCAGCTGGGATCATCAGAGGCTTTTAAAAGCATTTTTTCTACAACCTCTTCGGCCGAAGAGGTTATAGAAAAAATGTTTTTAAAGGGAAGAAAAGCCTCTGCCGATCAGGCAAGTCAGCTGGGATCGTCAGAGGCTTTAAAAGCATTTTTTTTACAGAAAAAAATATTTACAGAAAAAATATTTCTACATTTTTTGCAGAAAAAATGGTTTTAAAAGTAAAAAAAAAAAAAGTTGGCCACCTCCACTCAGTCATATTACCCTCACCACCACCAAGCCATGCCCACAGAACCAGTAGTAACAAATTTTACATTTCATCACTGGTTTGTAAGTCTAGGACTAGCTGTACGGTTAATAAACAAGGCACCAATATAGGCGCCTAATGTCAAATTAATAACCTATTGTCCTGTTTGAACAATAGGCCATTAATTTAGACAATGGGATCAAAATTCTATTCTGTTCTTATTTATTCATTCATTTACTGTCCATTTTTCTGCAATCCAAAGACTCTTGTCAGCTTACACAGAATATAATATAATAATATGTTTCATATTATATGTAAGCCTTATTGCTTACAACATTTTACTGTTGATTGCTTTGGATGAAAAGTTCTTTGTTATGGATAAAAAGGCCATGATTTCAATGTTTGTAAAGAGATGAAATAGAATCTATCTCACGCTGTTGCATAACTTACCTGTTAGACATAATGTAAATATTTTTTTTTAAAAAAAAATTGGCTTAATATTTGGCTTTTGTATGAATCTCTTGGCATCTGATTGAATCTATTGTGCTAATTTAATAAACCGTGGCTTAACATTTGTTTAATGAAGAAGGCCTTGGTCTAAGACAGTGAGTCTTAGTCAGTGAGGTAATTGGTAGGTTTAATTTCTGAGCAATCTTCAAAGCTGATCTCTTTAGAAATGCTGGACTACAATGACCATTGTCCCCAGCTCTCAAGGTGACTCACATCTTTGGAAAGTGCTCTCTCAGGTACACTAAGGTCTACTACAGGGGTCTCCAACCTTGGCAACTTTAAGACTTGTGGATTTCAACTCCCAGAGTTCACAGTTGAACTGCGAGTTGAAGTCCACAAGTCTTAAAGTTGCCAAGGTTGGAGACCCCTGGTCTACTAGATCTGCTTCTCTTTGACCAAGCAGCCACCAGCTTTAGGCTGCAATTCTCAGAACTAGCCACAGAGACTTAGAAATTTGACAATTGCTGTCTCAGCTCATTTAGAGAATATCAGGTTACAGCCAATTCCATAAAGCACCACCACGATCCATGGTGTCCCTATTGTAGCCTTCCTAGCTGGAGGTCCAGATTGTTGGCTGACTACAGTCATATTTCAAAATACGTAGACAAATCTGCAAAAGTATGAAATCCTGCAAAGTTCTTATGTAATGATCAAGAAGGCCGCCATGTTAAATAGAAGCAATATCCCATAGGACGGACCCTCACAACTCTAAGATTTGTGGACTTCAACTCCCAGAATTCTGGTGGTTGAAGTCCACAAGTCTTAAAGTTGCCCAAGATTGGACATCCTTGCTATAGGACAGTGATGGCTAACCTTTTTGCCATCGCGTGCCAAGAGTGGGGGGTGGGGGTCGCATGCGTGTGTGCCCACACCCATAATTCTATGTGCCCTGCCCCCACGCATGCACGTGTGACCCCCCCCCACACTCCCCATGCTCCTGGCACGTGATGGCACGGTAGGCCCGTTTTTTGCTCTCCCCAGCCTCCAAAGCCTTTCTAGGAGTGTGGGGAGGGCAAAAATGGCCTTCCTAGACTCCTAGAAAGGCTCTGGAGGCTGGGGAGAGCAAAAAATGGGCCTTCTGGTCCCACTGGAAGTTGGCAAATGGGCTGTTTCCGGCCTCTGGAGGGCCTCCAGGAGGTGGGGAAGACCGTTTTTGCCCTCCCCAGACTCCTAGAAAGGCTCTGGAGGCTGGGGAGAGCAAACAATGGGCCTTCTGGTCCCACCGGAAGTTGGCAAATAGGCTGTTTCTGGCCACTGGGGGGCCTCCAGGGGGTGGGGAAGACCGTTTTTGCCCTCCCCAGACTCCTAGAAAGGCTCTGGAGGCTGGGGAGAGAGAAAAACGAGGCCTTCCAGAGGCAGGAAACAGCCTATTTCCCTACTTCTGGTGGGCTCAGAAGGTGCTGAGCTCGCGTGCCAACCAATATGGCTATGCGTGCCACCTGTGGCATGCGTGCCATAGGTTCGCCATCACGGCTATAGGAGAAATAAGTGTCCCTCAGGTTCGTTTCTGAAGCAGCCACAGTACCTCTTCGATGGCTACATTTCCAGAGTAAAATGGCTTCCTTCCTTCTTCCCAAAGAGTTCTAGTGTCTCTAAACTTATCAGATGTTTTTGGTTGTGAACAAGAGGGCAACTGCAGCGGCGTAAAACCAAGAGACAAGAAGGCACAAACAAATATGATGCAAAGACTGAGAAAGGATTGCTCAACAAAACGCACTTCTAGTAATTCTATTTCCCCAGGGCCTTAGACATCCCATGCTGAATTGTTTACAGTTGCCAGAAAGGACTGGATATAATAAACTGTAATTAGTCTTTTTCAAGCCCACAATTCTGGGCTGATATCCCAGGCGCTGAAAACTCTGACTGCATAAAATTATGCCAAGTCATAAGACCTGAGCGCTCTTCTAATACCAGGGAGTAGAGAAGATAATTCTGTAGAAACACACAGCCTCCAACCGGCATCAAATCAGCTGTTGGGAAGAGCCATGCTCGTTTTGTAATCTGTAGAAGCTGGTGTTGTTTCGAGAGATCTCTTTTGCCCTCCTCATCTCACTCTTGCCACATCAGGTAGTCGCCAGGAATTTTAGACTCTCTTTTTCCTCTTGCCAAACTATCCGTGGCACCTTAGAGCTACCACTCAGTTGGTCAAGTCTTGCTGTCTGACTCAACCATCAGCGTGGAAAAACAAAGTCGACTTAGGAGACTGAAAAAAGTTTCCATTTGGTTGCAATGTTTATTTATATGTCCCAAGATGCTGAGCATTCCATGCTGGAAATAACTTTCTGATGAAAATTCATATCAGGAAGACTGGATGTCTCCAACCCAAGTCTTTTGCAAGCTTTTGGAATAGAACATCCAGTCTAAGGAAGTTGTGCTGTTCTCTGAGCTTAGTCGCTTGTTTGCAGATGTTTCTCTATCTGAATAGGTCACATCTTCAGTGCTGGTGAGTGTGGGGTTTGTTCCTTATGTCTACACAGTGGCTTGCTCTGCCAGTATTGGTGGGGTGTGGCTTCATTTTAGTAGTGCCTTGATTATTTTCTATGATAGTTTGTCTGGTGTTAATCCCTGCTTCTCTGGGTATTGGTTGCTGGAGAAAATCCGTTCTGTTTGCT
This sequence comes from Pantherophis guttatus, assembly GCF_059756535.1. NCBI lineage: Eukaryota > Metazoa > Chordata > Lepidosauria > Squamata > Colubridae > Pantherophis > Pantherophis guttatus. The sequence continues at coordinate 6,997,380 of NC_142071.1, forward strand.
GTTTCTTTCTTAGCTTTTTTTTTATTATCTCTTTTGAATGACGTGTAAATGTTGTTTAACTTTATGTGTCTATTGATGGCTGAAGTTCTATGCCAGCACTTCATGAAGATACTTTCCAAGGAAAGATTGAGATTAAAAACAGCCACCAACGAAGTTTAAGAACAGGCTGAAAGACAGCACAGCTGTATATGTCAGAGACAAGGAGAGTGCAACCATGGGGTTAATAATAATTCCTACCTGTATATCAGGACATAGATCAAAGTCAAGCAAAAGTGATTTACTCCAGAATTTCTGAGCAACATCTCCAAGAACCCCTTTGCCCAGGCTACTTAGGGAAAATGTTAACTGAGATTTTGAACATCTGTAGGAGACAAAGTTAATGTCACTTTCTGGCTAAGAAAAAAATCAGGGTCTTTTTCCAGAGTTTATTGAAATATCCTTTGAAAAAAGAAAGTGATCTCTAATTACTTTATCACGTACAATCAGGTAATTCCCCTTTTACTTACCTGTTTCATGTGAGGTCAGGTTATGGAAGGCTTTGTTGAGAGACATGTTCTAGAACAGGAATCTCCAACCTTGGCAATTTTAAGACTTGTGGACTTCAACTCCCAGAGTTCCTCAGCCAGCTTCACTAACCCTAACCCTAACTATTTAGGACAGGGGTCTCCAACCTTGGCAATTTTAAGACTTGTGGACTTCAACTCCCAGAGTTCCTCAGCCAGCTTCGCTAACCCTAAACCTAACTATTTAGGACAGGGGTCTCCAACCTTGGCAACTTTAAGACTTGAACTTCAACTCCCAGAGTTGAAGTCCACAAGTCTAGGAACTCTGGGAGTTGAAGTCCACAAGTCTTAAAGTTGCCAAGGTTGGAGACCCCTGTACCTAGCAGGTATTAAGTGCTGAGTAAGAGGCTGGTTGGTCAAAGTATACTAATTTGCATAACTCTTCCATCATTCTTTGCTGTTTCAAATCAAATACGTTTACAATTTTTTAAAAAAGAGATTCTTCCCTGCTCTAGGATAACTTGCAGCATATTATATATACCAAATACTTCCCATAAATAACGAATATTAAAAGAGCTTATTAAAGAGAAAAAAATGAGAAAGGAAATCCAATTATTATTCTCTTTGGAATTAGATGAAGAAACAGAAAGAAGAGTGGCTGTCTTAGAACTCACAGGGATACAGATATTTCTTAAAGTCAAGCTGTGATTTAAAAAAAAAAAGAAAAAAAAGCTTTTAGTTTATCTGCAGTGCAGTATTCGCCACGGGGGAAAAAATGTGGAGGGGAAAAAGAAAAAGAAATGAGGCCATTGATAACACTTAACTTCTTTATGAATGCAAGGTGAAAATGAATGCATGGCAAGCCACTTGAAAAAAATGAAAAGTGCGAAGTATTGTGGTAATATGATCCTATTTTTATGCAACTCTCCTTGCTAATAAAGGAGCAAAGAGAGAAAACAGCAGGAAGCCAGTGAGAAACAATGAAGATGTTGCTATTAAAAGCAATCCCGTGTCCCTACAGAACATTTTTTCCCAGTTTTTTTTTTTTTAATGTAGCACCGGGAACTCTTAATACTGTATGAGGCTGTGAATATTGTATGAAGCTCTGGTACAGTGGGAAGCCAGACCTATAACAATTTCATGCCAATTGCTACAGCCCTCAGCCGATATTCCACATCTGCTTTCTTTCATACGTGCTTTGAAATCAGGGATGATGGCTGAAAAGCTGCACTGTAGGGTTAGAGTATGGCCTACGGGTTAAAAACAGGGGTGAAATTCAGCAGGTTCTGACAGGTTCTGGAGAACCGGTAGCGGAAATTTGGAGTAGTTCGGAGAACCGGCAAATACCACCTCTGGCTGGCCCCAAAGTGGGGTGGGAATGAGGATTTTGCAGTTTCCTTCCCCCAGGAGTGGGGAGGGAATGGGGATTTTGCAATATCCTTCCCCTGGAGTGGGGTGGGAATGGAGATTTTGCAATATCCTTCCCCCAGGAGTGGGGAGGATGTGGGGATTTTGCAGTATCCTTCCCCCAGGAATGGGGAGGGAATAGGGATTTTGCAGTATCCTTCCCCAGGAGTGGGGTGGGAATGGAGATTTTGCAGTATCCTTCCCCTGCCACACCCACAAAGCCACGCCCACAAAGCCACACAGTAGTGGGTTTCAATTTCGGCCGCTTCCGGTTCACTCATGTGTGCGTGTGATGCTTCTGCACCTATGCAGAGACATCCGGGCAGGTGGGCGGAGCCTCCCACTGCCACCGCTACCAGTTCGCCTGATCCAGGGAGAACCGGTAGTAACCCACCACACGACGCCCACCAAGCCACGCCCACAGAACCGGTAGTAAAAAAATTTGAATTCCACCACTGGTTAAAAACCATATGGTAAATGATTGAGGGAACTAGGTATTTCGAGTCTAAGGAAGAGAAGGACTAGGGGTGACATGATAGTCATTGTCCAGCAGTTGAGCTGCTGTCACAGAGAAGAGAGGGGTGACCAGGGGTGAAATCCATCAGGTTCTGGAGAACCGGTAGCGGAAATTTTGAGTAGTTCAGAGAACCAGCAAATACCACCTCTGGCTGACCCCAGAGTGAGGTGGGAATGGAGATTTTGCAATATCCTTCCTCTGGAGTGGGATGGGAATGGAGATTTTGCAGTATTCTTCCCCTGCTACGCCCACCAAGCCACGCCCACAGTTCCTAATCTGGAGAAGTCTTTTGAGTTTTGTTAACACAGATTAAGTTGTGGTATAAAACCAGGCACTGAATTCATTAGAATCTAAGATCCGGCATTAATCCTGCACGATTTCCACTTTGATAACTCAGAAGCAAAATGTGAAGAGGGGAATCACCAATGTCTAGATCAGTGTTTCCCAATATTAGCAACCTTAAGATTTGTGGACTTCGGCTCCCAGAATTCCCAGCCCGAATTCCCCTGCTGGCTGGGCAACTCTGGGAGTTGAAGTCCTAATACCTTCAAGGTTGAAAAACACAGCTGTACGTGGCCATTGAATCCTTTCCTATTCAGACGTGCTCACAGAGAGTCTATTAAAGGGTGAAATCTGATGGCAAAATTATGTTGGCTGGGAACCATGAGGGGCAGGTTCCGTTTGGAGAAGATTAACGGCCTATTTTTCCTCTCTTGTTAAAGAGACTTTGTTTCTTGCTTCATATTTTAAATACGTCCCTCAGTTTTGGTGCTGATAGGAGTACATCACATGTTGAGGTTCTCCTTCCATCTCCAATCTGAAAAGAGATAAAGTTGTTCCTAAACATTAAAGCTGATCAGTCATTAAAATACTGAAGTAGGATCCTAGGCAAGGATTCCTTTTTTAAAAAAAAAAACCCTCCAAATTATGTAACTGTGTTGAGCTAGGGCAATGCAGAAAACTGAGAAGAACAAATACAGTGGCATTTCTGGATTATATAATCAGTGTTATTTCAGGTGCCCTGTATTTTGAGATATGCTTATAAGGTGTTGTGACTCCGACCTCTGAGCCGTCTTATCGGAGGGAGAAGACTCCAAAGGTGAAGGAGAGGAGTTGGCCAGGCCTCCCTCTCCAGGACCCTCCTCTCTGGCAATGCCTCAGGTGTCTCCCGAGGGAGAAGAGATTGGCCAGGAGCCAGGTATCTCCGAACAGTCTCAGTCGGACAGTGACGGAGATAAGTCTTGGCTGGATCCACGCCAGCGTCGGAGAGACAAGCGCACGCAGCAGAAAAGGAGGCGTGCCAGAGATTAATCTGAGTCACTGGACCACACCCCACAGGGGATAAAAGGGAGTGTGGTGGCCATTCAGGCTCTGTGACAGACAAAACTAAACAACTAGCGAGTCGCATTGTATCTCTGAAACTACGTTATCTGCCTGCCTTGGATTTAATATGGACTGGACTTGACAATTCTTTGACTTTATGTATTTGTTTTGGTTTATCTGACAGAGGAGAAACACCTCCCTCTGTGAGTAAAGTTCTTGGCAAGCAGCTACTGGGTTGCTGCCAATCCTGTTATCGAAGGAATTTATTGTCTGCAAGTTTTATTTAACCCCTGGCTGACTGTTTGTATGCGTGTGTGAGACGGGGACAGAACATAAGGAATTAAAGGTGTATTTGCGCTTGACAACTAGAGATCATTATCAAGTTCAATGTTTCTGTGGCTTGAGTGGTGACCCTCAAATTATTTCTTTCCCTGATGCTGGCTGCAGTTCATCTTATATTCTTAGCCACAGATTATATCAACCAAGCAAACATGTAAATAAATCCCATGATATAATCTTCTTTAGCCTCAGATTTGTGGAGTGAATGTGAACATTAACAGGGTTATTGAGCTGCTGTTCCCTACGTCCGTGTCATTTTCTTTCCTCAAAAAAACTCTAAAAGGAGGTCCCCAGAAGTCCTCAGAAGGTAGCCTAGTCCACACAGACTTGCTTAAACTTATACAGTGGCAGTCTATCTAGACCAGATCTTCTAGATTGGTAAAGGACACCCAGTCCTGATAGTCAATTTTATTTTATATTGGCCAAGTGTGATTGGACACACAAGGAATTTGTCTTGGTGCATATGCTCTCAATGTACATAAAAGAAAAGATTCGTTCGTCAAGAATCATAAGGTACAACACTTAATGATAGTCATAGGGTACAAATAAGCAATCGGGAAACAATCAATATCAATATAAATCGTAAAGATACAAGCAACAAAGTTACAGTCATATGGTCATAAGTGGATGGGAACGATAAGAAGATTAATAGTAGTGCAGATTTAGTGAATAGTTTGACAGTATTGAGGAAATTATTTATTTAGCAGAGTGATGGCATTTGGGAGAAAAATGTCCTTGTGTCTAGTTGTTCTGGTGTGCAGTGCTCTATAGCGTCATTTTGAAGGTAGGAATTGAAACAGTTTATGTCCAGGATGCGAGGGGTCTGTAACTATTTTCACAGCCCTCTTTTTGACTCGTGCAGTATACAGGTCCTCAATGGAAGGCAGGTTGGTAGCCATTGTTTTTTCTGCAGTTTTGTTCCACTTTATTGTTCTGCTTTAGGAATTGATACAACACTCGCCTTATTTTCTTTAAGAGCTTTGTGCAAACTCTGTGGAACTGCCAACCAAGCAAACCTACTGGGATTTCAAGCACCAGTCCTCTATTTCAGGGGTCTCCAACCTTGGCAACTTTAAGACTTGTGGACTTCAATTCCCAGAGCAAGCCTGACTGAGGAACTCTGGGAGTTGAAGTCCCCAAGTCTTAAAGTTGCCAAGGTTGGAGACCCCTGCTCTATTGCTTCGAAATCTCCAATTTGAAAAGAAGAGAAACCTTTTCAAATAGACGTAGAAAGGCCTGCAATCTCAACCTGTCCATCAAACGCAAAAGAGAGAAAGAGAGAGAGAGAGAGAGCAAAGAAGCTGCAGAGTGGAAGTTGCCTGAGGCAAAGTTGCTCTCAGATCATTTCCTTTACATGGGATCAACCTTTTCCTCCTTCGCTTTACAAGAGTAAGGAATCCAATCTTAGAATACAATCTAAGTAAGAGCCGAGGTGGCGCAGTGGTTAGAGTGCAGTACTGCAGCTACTTCAGCTGACTGCTAGTTCAGCAGATCAGCGGATCAAATCTCACCGGCTCAAGGTTGACTCAGCCTTCCATCCTTCCGAGGTGGGTAAAATGAGGACCCAGATTGTTGGGGACAATATGCTATTTAGTATACTGTCTTTGGTGTAAGCCACCCAGAGTCCTCGGAGAGTGGGCGGCATAGAAATATGACTAATAAAATAAATAAATAAAATCTATATCTCCATTGGGCTGTTTGGAGGGAGTCTAGGACAACTCGCTGCAGCCAATCCAACATGGCCAACTCGCCGTGGCCAGCTGACTGTGGCCAACCTGCCACAGACAACTTGCCATGGTCAACTCGCCATGGGACAACTTGCCATGACCAACTTGCCGCGGCGTAACTCACTGTGGAACAAGAGTTAGACTGAGATCAAAGAAATGGTGGAATAGAATCATTAAGGAAAGAATGCAAAAGGAGGGACCAAAGGAAATGCGAATGACAAAAATTAAAATAATTTGTTGAATTTCTTTCAATAATTACATTGAATGGTTGAATTGTCCTGCGGCATGTTGGCTGTGATGAGTTGTCCCGTTCCGTGTTTGGAGGGGTTGATCCTCACAAGGATTTCCCCAACTGAGATTTTTGAATTGCGGATGTTGTCCTCAAGTTGTCAACTTTGTTGGAAGATTTTAAGGATAAGAGGCTTAAGTTATCTTCAAGTCTCCAACTTTGGAGAAGAAACCCCTGAGGTTGGTGCGGGAAGAGTTGGTACATTCCAATTCTTTAATTAGTTAGTTAGTTAGTTAGTTAGTTAGTTAGTTAGTTAGTTAGTTAGTTAGACTCTGCCTAACTAACTTGCTCCAACTGATAAACCTGCTTGAATGAGCAGCAAAAGGTCTCAAACTAACAAGAAAACAAGTCCAGTTGTCACGACTCAAACTTCAGACAAGTTTACCTGGAGGACTGAGAATCTTCATTGACTCAAATATCTTAACTTCTGCCTCTTGCAATTTTAGTTTTGGTAAGCTTTTCCGTGCAGACGTTTTGCAGTTGGAGAAAGCCCTATCTGTACATTTGTTGGCACGTAAATCAAAGTTCCTTAAAAATTAAGCACCAGCCCCTTTCAAAATTCTATTCCAGGAATTGCTCAAAGCTTAGCCAAATAAAAGGATTTAAAAAAAAAAAGCCAACGATCTTCAAAATGGAAACCTTGGATGATGTCAACCACTGCTCCTCTCTATCAGGTATGGAGGGGGACTCATCTGACAGTCATCCCTAGTGCTGGTTGGCTTAGAAACGGTTGCCAGGACAACTGGAGAGGTGAAGAAGAAAATCTTGTGCTATCCTATGACAGATCACTTGGAAAGCAAGCTTTAGTTTGATTTTGAAATTTATACCTCTTCCTTTGCTTCAGTGGCAATTCAGTGGCAATCCTTCCAAACTTATTTCTTGTTTCCTGATTGCTTCGCGTACCCTATGACTGTCATTAAGTGTTGTACCTTATGATTCTTGATGAACGTATCTTTTCTTTTATGTACACTGAGAGTGTATGCACCAAGACAAATTCCTTGTGTGTCCAATCACACTTGGCCAATAAAAAAAATCTATTCTATTCTATTCTATTCTATTCTATTCTATTCTATTCTATTCTATTCTATTCTATTCTATTCTATTCTATTCTATTCTATCTTATCCTATCCTATTCTATTCTATTCTTTCATTTTCAACATCTAGAGTCAAAATCTTACCAGATTGAGAACTCTGTTTTCTGCATCTAGAATATGTGAACGATTCCCTCTTTCTCTCGCATATAATATCAAGACTGAGTTGCCTTATCCCATCTCTGCTGGGAACCCACATCCTTAGTACATTCTATCACAAAGACTTTTAATTGCACAGTTGTGGCCAACTTGATTGTGGGGGGCACACACCTATGGCCTTTCTGAAACAGTTTATAAACTCAAGTAAGTTAAATAAATATTTATCATGGATAAATTCCATCCTGGTTAGGAATACTGTGGAATACTGTTGTCAGAATGGTTTTCAAAAGCACCAGGATTGGAAGACAAGTTTGTTGTTGTTGTTCATTGTGAAGTCATGCCCGACCCATCGCGATCCCATGGACAACGTTCCTCCAGGCCTTTCTTTCCTCTACCATCCTCTGGAGTCCATTTAAGCTCACGCTGACTGCTTCAGTGACCCAATCCAGCCATCTCATTCTCTGCTGTCCTCTTCTTCTTTTGCCCTCAATCGTTCCCAGCATTAGGCTCTTCTCCAGGGAGTCCTTCCTTCTCATTAGGTGGCCAAAGTATTTGAGTTTCCTCTTCAGGATCTGGCCTTCTAATGAGCAGTCAGGGTTGATCTCCTCTAGGACTGACTGGTTGGATCGCCTTGCAGCCCAAGGGACTCGCAGGAGTCTTCTCCAGCACCAGAGTTCAAAGGCCTCCATTCTTTGGCGCTCAGCCTTCCTTATGGTCCGACTTTCACAGCCATACATTGCAACTGGGAAAACCATCGCCTTGACTATACACCGATAGAGATTGCTAACATTGTAGATCACAAAGCTTTGTTTGAGTATTTGAGCTTAGAAGCAAAGGAAGGTTGGGCCTGGATGAGTAATCAATAGGAGACACCAGAACTGTAGGATAGGTTAAAAAAATACATCCTGAAAGAAGATACGGTAATAGTAAACCACTTCTGACTTGCTTTCAAGAAAACGGCACGGATGTTTCCATGAAGTAACCGTTGAGTCTACTAGCTCAGCCGTTTTACAGCCTTACTATAAAGAGTCTTGAGTGACTTCTCTCTCTGTGTGTGTGCCAATTACCAATTTGTTTTAATAATAGGCTTTTTCATCCACCGTTCACTGGATGCAGAACTGGCTGAGAAGTTAGCACTTTTGGAAAAGTAGAGGAGGAAGCTAGGTTTTTGTTCATGCAAATTAAGCATTGGGCGGAAATCTGTGTTTGGAAACTCAGCAAGTCGTTGGCTGGCTTTACCATCACCTCTCATGCCGGTGTCTCATTTAGGAGCATATCACACACACACAGTTTGTTCGCCTTATTTATTTACTTCTCTCAAATACCGGAGAAAGGCAGAAAGCTGAGACTGGCAGGAAACGATCCAAATGGATTTGAGTTCTTTGCCATCCCACTGGCAAAATCAGAGACTCCTCAGGTTGTACAGGGAAAGAAATTGCACCTTCCAGAGGCTGAACACAGGTAGAGATTAGTAGGCATCTGTTCATATCATCTGTATGTGTTCTTCTATTTTCAGATTCTTGAGGAGACGAAGAAGAGATGGCAGCCAGAGACAAAAGTGCTGACAAGCGAAAAACTAAGATGAATCGTACATTGTGAGTAGATGCAATACTTTTCGTTCTCTTCGCCTTGTTATTAAGCTCAGCTAAAAGATGGTCCACATTTGGGTTAAAAAACCTAATCCTTCCCCTTTTATAATCTCGTTCCACAAAGTACAGGTAGTCCTCGGCTTACGACCACAGTTAACCCCAAAACTTCTGTTACTAAGTGAAACATTTGTTAAGTGAGCTTTCCCTCCATTTTGCAACTTTTCTTGCCATGTTGTTAAGATAATAACTCGGGGGTGAAATCCAGCAGGTTCTGACAGGTTCTGGAGAACCGGTAGCGGAAATTTTGAGCAGTTCGGAGAACCGGCAAATGTCACCTCTGGCTGGCCCCAGAGTGGGGTGGGAATAGGGATTTTGCAGTATCCTTCCCCTGGAGTGGGGAGGGAATGGGGATTTTGCAGTATCCTTCCCCTGCCACGCCCACCAAGCCACACCCACAGGACTGGTAGTAAAAAAAATTGGATTTCACCACTGAAATAACTGCAGTGGTTAGCAACAGGTGAATCCAACTTCCCCATTGACCTGGCTTGTGAGGAGGTTACAAAAGGGGAACACATGATCCTGGGACGTTGCAATCATCATAGATATGATGAAGGACTAAGAGTCAGTATCTATGAGTCAGTTGTCATGTGTGTGACTTCTGACCACGTGACTGTGGGGAATGCTGCAATCATCATAAATGTGAAAAATGGTCAAAAGTCGCTTTCTCCGTGCCGCTGTAACTTCGAACAATCACTGAATGAACTGGTGTTTTTATTTATTTATTTATTTATATGCCGCCCTTCTCCGGAGACTCAGGGCGGTTTACAATGTGTTAAGCAATAGCCTTCATACTTTTGTATATATTTATACAAAGTCAGCTTATTGCTCCCACAAACCTTGGTAGTACTAGGGTTTAAGGCACCCTGTTATTAAGCTGCTTAAGACCAGCTGCCTGCAATTACTGCAGGGTTCGAATCTCGCCAAGGCTCAAGGTTGACTCAGCCTTCCATCCTTTCTAAGGTAGGTGAAATGAGGACCCAGTTTGTGGGGGCAATAAGCTGACTTTGTATAAATATACAAAAGGATGAAGGCTATTGCTGAGCACATTGTAAGCCGCCCTGAGTCTTCGGAGAAGGGTGGCATATAAATCAAATTAAAAAAAAAAAAAAAAACAACCGGGTCCTCATTTTACCCACCTTAGAAAGGATGGAAGGCTGAATCAACCTTGAGCCTGGTGAGATTCGAACTTACAGTAATTGCAGACAGCTGGTGTTAATCACAATGCTATCAGTCTGCTGAGCCACCAGGCCCCTTGACAGTTGTAAGTCAAGGACAACCTGTATATGATGATAGATTCAAAACTGATCCAAAAGCACCAATATATTACAAGTGCTTCTCCATTGACTCCCACAAAATAAAAATTTCTACAACGGGAGCCTAAATTAGAAAAAAGTCTTATTTGGGTTCTCTATCCTCTTAAGACTCAGATGACCAAGGAAGCAAAGAGTTGGCTTTCCTGTACCTCTTTCCTTCCATCTAGTGGCCATCCAGATTTCTGCAGTCCAGTATGTTAGCATGACATTTAGAAAGACATTGAAAAGTATCAATCAATCAACCAATCACTTTATTGTCATTGTACGTGTATACACAGTATACCCATACAACGAAATTCACTTAACACCCAAAGACCAGGTCCAACACACATAACAATCCCCAAACACACTCCCACCCACCACAAACTCCCCACCCCTAAACCACCCAAACATCCACACAACAGACCAAGTAATGCTGTCCAACAGCTCACCGATGGTGGCCCTTTAGTTCATGGTTGAGTACAATTATAGCTCTGGGATAAAAACTATTCAGAAAATGTGGGGTCCGAGTTCTAATTGTTCTGTATCTTCTGCCAGAAGGCAACAGTCCAAAAAGATTGTAAGCAGGATGGGAAGAGTCTCTGAGAATATTATGCAACTTTCTCAAACAGCGAGATTCGAAGATGTCGTCCAGGGCTGGTAGCTGGAGTCTAAATAAGTTTGCTAAATAAGTTTGCTTGATGCCTAAGCTTCCACATGGAATATTCTGGGTGTTTTGTAAACAGCAGTCTTCAAACTGTTTAACTAAGCAATCAGTTAAGTTTTATCCCTACCAACCAGAGGTGGTATTCACTCACTTACTTTCCCTACTGATTCGCAAATGTGAGCACCCGCCCACTTCCATGCATGTGCCCAGCCTAAAAAACAATGCCTAAATAGGACGGCATAGAGCTGGGGTGGGTGGGCTGGCCACCCACCCCATGATTTCCACTACCGGTTCGTCTGAATGGATCCGAACCATCTGAATACCACCTCTGCTACCAACAATCCCGTGAGCGAGTTAGGCTGAGATGGACTGACCTCCCCAAGGCCAGTGAGTGAGCTTTGGGTTCAAGGAAGTGATCGATCTGGTTCTCTCCAGCCATAGTCCAACTCTGTGCCTTCCTCCATGATTGATTCGCTTCCAGTTCTCCCTGTGGATGCTACAGTCCAAAATAGAAGGAGCCAGTTGGGGGGGGAAATTGTAGAATAGAATAGAATAGAATAGAATAGAATAGAATAGAATAGAATAGAATAGAATAGAATAGAATAGAATAGGAGTTGGAAGGGACCTTGGAGGTCTTCTAGTCCAACCCCCTGCCCAGGCAGGAAACCCTACACCACTTCAGACAAATGGTTATCCAATATCTTCTTAAAAACTTCCAGTGTTGGAGCATTCACAACTTCTGGAGGCAAGTTGTTCCACTGATTAATTGTTCTCCCTGTCAGGAAATTTCTCCTTAGTTCTAAGTTGCTTCTCTCCTTGATTAGTTTCCACCCATTGCTTCTTGTCTTACTCTCAGGTGCTTTGGAGAATAGCTTGACTCCCTCTTCTTTGTGGCAACCCCTGAGATATTGGAACACTGCTATCATGTCTCCCCTAGTCCTTCTCTTCATCAAACTAGACATACCCAGTTCCTGCAACCGTTCTTCATATGTTTTAGCCTCCAGTCCCCTAATCCTCTTTGTTGCTCTTCTCTGCACTCTCTCTAGAGTCTCAACATCTTTTTTACATTGTGGTGACCAAAACAGAATGCAATATTCCAAGTGTGGCCTTACCAAGGCATTATAAAGTGGTATTAACACTTCACGTGATCTTGATTCTATCCCTCAGTTTACCTTCTGGCCAAGCCAGCTCTTAGTCCTTCATAAATAAAATTTGAACTTTGCGCCTAAAGGATGACTCAGATTGCCTGTTACATCACTCACAAGTGTCTTGATAACGCACATCAAGCTCTCCAGACATTTATTGAATTTAGTTGAGTCTTTTTATGGTTCCTTACAAGCAACCAGATTACTGCCCTTGGAGATAACCGGAAGAGGTCATTAAAACTTAGGAAAGTTTGCTGGTAACTATTTATAGCTGCTAATGACAAAACAGATCTATAGCGATGGGATCAAAATAGTAGACAGCAGGTTATAAATATATGTTTGTCCGTGTTGAATATTCCCTTGTAGACTATTGTGCTAGAACTCAAGATTTCCTGAAAAAAATTCTGACTACCAGGCATAAGAGTGCTAAGAAACAGGGGTGAAATCCAGCAGGTTCTAACAGGTTCTGGAGAACTGGTAGCGGAAATTTTGAGCAGTTCAGAGAACCGGCAAATACCACCTCTGGCTGGCCTCAGAGCGGGGTGGGAATGGAGATTTTGCAGTATTCTTCCCTCAGGAGTTGGGAGGGAATGGGGATTTTGCAGTATCCTTCCCCTGGAGTGGGGTGGGAATGGAGATTTTGCAGTATCCTTCCCCTGCCACGCCCACCAAGCCACACCACGCCCACCAAGCCACACCCACAGAACCGGTAGTAAAAAAAAAATTGGATTTCACCACTGCTAAGAAACCATTGTTGGTTTTGAGGTAGACATCTCTTGCCTTATTTTGGGAAACGTGTGAATAAAACCCGCCTTACTTCACAGAAGAGATGCAGAATTCTGCAGGCGCGTACGCGAAGTAAATCGAATTCGTCTTTATTTGTTAGTTGAGAAAATATACCCTGCCTTTCAGTCTGTGGTCAGGGACACTATGCAGCTATAAAAATAGCTAATGCATCAGAACCAACAATAATGAAACAAATTAAGAGAGAAACGGGATAAAAATGGAGCTATTTGAAGTCAATAATTAATTTGATAAATTAAAGCTGACTGTCGCTTACAAGACTGTCAATTTTTTTTAATCATAATTCAAAAAGATTCTACTGCATAGGCCCGTGATGGCAAACCTATGGCACGCATGTCACAGGTGGCACACGGAGCCATGTCACCTGGCACGCCAGCTCAGCCTCTCTAGGAGTCTCTGGAGGCTGGGGACAACAAAAAATGTCACTTCCTGTCAACCGGAAGTTGGGAAACGGGCCGTTTTGGGCCTCCAAGGGGGTGGGGAAGGCTGTTTTTGCCCTCCCCAGATGCATAGAGAGGATCTGGAGCCAGGTGAGAAAGAAAAACGGGCCTACCGGGCCATTGTGTGCCAGGAGCGGGGAGCAGGGAGGGGGTGTCATGCATGCATGTGCAGGGCGGGGCGTATAGAATTATGGGTGTGGGCACGTGCACGCTCACGAACCTCCCCCGCCCCCCCCTTCCTGGCACACGATGGCAAAAAGGTTAGCCATCACTGGCATAGGGTATGCCAGAATTTGGGAGAGGAAATATTTCATAACCAGGTCCTCTTGCCCAGTTATCTACCCGCCCAGCGTCAGAACATGGCAAGGTGGCACTGACTAGTCTCACCCATCATCGTCACACCCTATTCCCAGATCCATCCGTGAGGGATGCCTTAATGAGAAGGGCTGATTTAATTATTTACATATTTAAAACAGGGGTGAAATGCTCCCGGTTCGGACCGGATCGCCTGATCCGGTAGTAATGGCGGCGGGTGGTTTGGAGAACCGGTAGCAAAAATCCCTGCCACCTCAGTTGGCTTAACAACCATGATCCAAAGACGTTGTAAAATCAAGGGCAACTTAATTAACAACCGCCAACTGAGCATTGGAAATTCTAGTCGTAATGGTGGTCCTAAGTCAAGGACTACCTGCATAGCAATTAGCCACCCACAGTTAAATCGGGGGTTGTAGAGACCACTCCCCTCTGGCCACTGTGGGTAACCCTGGGGGACAGCCTTGAGAAAGATAGGTCTGGAATGTGCTCCTGTCTGTGGCTGCCGTGTTGCTTCGTCAGTTTACACCCTGAGCAATTTAACAGATTAATAGAGTTGGAAGGGACCTTGTGCTGTAGGTCATCTAGTCCAACCCCCTGCCTAAGCAGAAAATCCTGCACCATTTCTGACAAACGTCAGTCCAGTCTCTTCTTGAAAGCCTCCAGTGATGAAGCTCCCACAACTTCTGAAGGCAACGTCTGTTCCACAGGTTGATTCTTCTCACGGTCAGAAAATCCCTCCTTAGTTCTAGGTTGAATTTAGATACTTTGGTTACAATTTTTCCTTTAGTGTGTGTGTATGGGGAGAGGGGGGGGGAATAGTGTATTTTAATTAAATTAGGTGTAGGAAGAAAAGTCCTTCTGGGTTCAGCTCCAAGTGGGGAAAAAGACACTGGAAGCATGGAGACTGTTTGGAAAGATGGTTTAATGGTGGACAGGATCACATGGTTTGAGTTCCTGAACAGAAAAGGGGCGAGATGCAGTGAGTCCCTGGATTTTATGCCCTCTCTGGCTTTGAACTTCCTGGGATCCAGAAAGAGTATCCTGATTGGTTGTCAGACTCCCAGGGGGTGGGGGTCTTAGCTAGCCTTGCTGGCAGATGTAATCTTCCCAGGTGCCATGTGGTGAGTTTCTGTTGCTAGATGGGTCCTATTGTGTTAGTTTCTGTGGCTAGATGGGTCCTATTGTGTTAGTTTCTGTTGCTAGATGGGTCCTATTGTGTTGCAGATGATGGTCCATTGACAAAGATTGAGTTTCTGCCTCTGGCCCATTGACAAAGGGGGGTGGGCAAGAAGATGGGAGCTGCTTCATCTTTAAAACATGCTTCTCCATTTCTCATCCAGGGAAACATAATATTCTGCCTTTTTAATATTTCCCAAAATATTTCATTCTTCTAGGAAAGGGGTGGGTGCTAACTTCTTACATAGGGTTGTGCCATTTTGTCCTCCTGGCTGACAGCTGCACAACAAACCAATTGTAAACCGGGAGGTAATTCTGCCATTCCTGATGGACAATATTTATTCTGTTGTGCTGTTATCTCCCTTTCCATCTCTCTGCCTTTTGGAGCAGGTCTGTTTGGAGGGCAGTAGACTTTTTGCAGTTGACTTCCTGTGTTTTAATTTCTGTCAGCAGCCTCCGTAGACTATTGTCTGTACTAGCTTAAATATTTCTGAGTTATGTAAGACATTGGAAAGCAGGCTTCCTTCTGTTTCAAATGTTGTGATTTCACTGTTAGATAACAGGAATCTTTTCTGAAATAATCCTCAGATAACCCAAATAGGAGATGGGTGGCAATGCCTGCTTTTTACTGGTAATCCTTCGCTTGGGGCTACAATTGGGACTGGGATTTCAGTCGCTAAGCAATGCAGTCATTAAGCAAATCCTCCTGGGACAGGACTCAATTTCACAATCATTTTTTAACACTATCGTTAAGCCAATGGCCAAGTCGTTAAGCCAAGCTGATTTCTCCAGTTGGGGAATGTCACAAATTGTGATCAGCGGATGGCTTCCCTTTAAACATAAACCGTATCTAAAGTGATAGATAGATAGATAGATAGATAGATAGATAGATAGATAGATAGATAATAAATAGATGATAGATGATTGATTGATAGATAGATGATAGATGATAGATAGATAGATAGATAGATAGATAGATAGATAGATAGATAGATAGACAAATAGATGATTGATGATTGATAGATGATAGATAGATGATAGATGATAGATAGATAGATAGATAAATTAGATAGATAGATAGATAGATGATCGATGATAGATAGATAGATAGATAGATAAACAAATAGATGATAGATGATTGATAGATGATAGATGATTGATAGATGATAGATAGATGATAGGTAGATAGATAGATGATTGATAGATGATAGATAGATAGATGATTGATAGATGATAGATAGATAGATGATAGATGATATAGATGATAGATGATAGATGATAGATAGATAAATTAGTTAGATAGATAGATAGATATAGATGATAGATAGATAGATGATAGATAGATAGATGATTGATAGATGATAGATAGATAGATAGATAGATGATAGATAATAGATAGATGATAGATGATAGATAGATAAATTAGATAGATAGATAGATGATAGATAGATAGATAGATAGATAGATAGATAGATAGATAGATAGATAGATAGATAGATAGATAGAGGTAGTCCTCAGGTTATGACTGTTTAACTATTGTCTGAAGTTAGAACTGTCTTGAAAAACATCGCTTATGAGCTGTCCTTAAAGTCCTGACTGCTGCCCCCAGTCACGTGACCACAATTCATGTGACTGCAGAATCTGAGAGTCACATGATCACATTTTCCAACCTTTCTCCAATTGGAGAAGTCAGATTGGCTTAACGACATGGTCGTTTGCTGAACGGCGGTGTTCAAACCAGTTCTAAAATTGGGTCTGGTGCAGTGGTGGGTTTCAAAATTTTTTACTACCGGTTCTGTGGGTGTGGCTTGGTGGGCGAGGCTTGGTGGGTGTGGCAGGGACAGGATACTGTAAAATCTCCATTCCCTCCCCACTCCAGGGGAAGGTTACTGCAAAATCCCCATTTCCTCCCGATCAGCTGGGACTCGGGAGACAGAGGATACATGGGGGCGGGGCCAGTCAGAATTTTTACTACCGGTTCTCTGAACTCCTCAAAATTTCCGCTACCGGTTCTCCAGGACTGGTCAGAACCTGCTGAAACCCACCTCTGATCTGGTGACCGGTCCCATGAGGACTTGCTTAATGACTGCATTGCTTAGCAACTAACATTCCAGTCCCAATTGTAGTCGTAGGTCAGAGGCCACCGTAAAGATGATAACAGACACCACCGTTTCCTATTTTGAGTTATCTGAGGATTATTTTAGAAAGATTCCTGTTATCTAACAGTAAAATTTGAGCTTAATTTGATTCCGATGATAGCTATAAAAAGCATTTCATGCTTAAGGTGCCCACCCCAAACCATAGTTTGATTAATTGCAGTTTGACTGGGGCTGTCTCCTGACAATTGATTATGTGCCATCAATTGCTATCAACTCTTAATCACCATAATAGAAAGATTTTCTCCATGGCCAGTCTTCTAACACTAATATATTTTTTTTAATATTTTAATATTAAAAACTAGGCTAGGTTAAATAAAGGAACTCTATTATGACTTAAGTATCATATATAAAATAAATATTTGTCTCCAAATCTGAAGAATAAGAGGCTAGACAAGCGGGGAGGTTCATTTACACAGCATATATCTGGCCTAAGAAATAATTTTGTTTTACTCAAAAGAGCCCTTTCCCTATTAGCAACTCTTCCTTTAATTGAATTTAGTATGTCTATGCAGAAGGAATACTTAAACTTTAAAATATGTGATCAGAATATCATTAGAGCTCAGAAACGGAGTTTGGAGCACGTTTACCCAGAATTAGCAAAAATTTCATTTAGTTGACCCAGTGCTCCACATTTGTTCATCTCACTTAAGCTAGGTTCATATTATTTATTTATTTATTTATTTTATTTTATTTTATTTTTCAATTTATATACCGCCCTTCTCCCTGAGGACTCAGGGCGGTGCACAGCCAGAATTAAAAACATGAAATACAAATATTAAAAACAATTAAAATCTATATAAATTTGGCCCAAAATTTAAAACATGCTAAGATCAAACACAGGCAATTTTCTAATTCGGAATGTCATGTGAATACAATCCAGTACATTCAGTTGAGTTACGCACAAATATTTAGAGAATTAAATTGCACAAGTTGCATTCCAAGCGTTTATTTATTTATTTGATTTAGAAACCACCCTTCTGCTGATTGAGAGACTCTGGGTGGTGGACAAGGAATTTATACAGGTATTTTCCCCTAGACTGCCTTTTAAAATGAAGCAAGAAAAATGTAGCCATTTCACAGGTGTATAGGTTCTTGAGAACATGTTACATACTTCATGACTGAGGCATGACTCTTTGATAAATCTAGGTTTGTCAATTCTGTCAAGCTTAGTGATTTATTGATAGAAGAGAATATTTACAGTGGTAAATATGTAGAATAGTACAGTGGTCTAAGGCACCCTGTTATTAAGCTGGTTATTAAGACCAGCTGCCTGCAATTACTGCAGGTTTGAATCTCGCCAAGGTTCAAGGTTGACTCAGCCTTCCATCCTTTCTAAGGTAGGTAAATTGAGGACCCAGTTGTGTGGGCAATAAGCTGACTTTGTATAAATGTACAAAAGGATGAAGGCTATTGCTTAGCGCATTGTAAGCCGCTCTGAGTCTCCGGAGAAGGGCGGCATATAAATCAAATTAAAAAAAAAAAATTGTAGTTCAGGGTTGAATTGGGTCTTTGGAGTTCTCTGAACTTGGTGGTTTTCTTGCAGATGTCTTATTACCCAGTTAGGTAATATCATCAGTGCTAGAAGGGAGTGGGGTTTGCTCTCTGTTTTTATGCAATGGATTGCATTTGCCAGTGTTGTTGGGAATGTTCTTGACGGTTCCTTGATTAGAGGAACAAAACAAAAGCTGTGGTTTTGTTAGGCACCCTTCCAACACTGATGATGTTACCAAATTGGGTGATGAAATGTCTACAAGAAGCTCAGAGAGACCAAAGACCCCCCCACCCCAACGATTTATGCATGTTTGCACCAGGTTGGAGGGCAATGGATGGGTCGTAGCAGCCTCCTAGCTTATTAATTTCAACCCCATTCCCCAGTTTTCATTCCTCCTTGTGCCTCGTTCTCTCCGATACCTTCGTGCCTGACAAAGCAGGCCTCGGCTTGGGGAAAAAAAAAACAGCCGCCGTCCACGTTACTTAAGAATTATTTTGACCTATGTCACAATTACGCTTCCATTCAAGACTCCAGACTGAAGTTAAAGCCGCCAGGAACTTTTCATACCAGAGTTTTAAGCACCTGCTCCAAGGAGCAAATCAGCCAAATCATGCAAGTGGCAAAGCAGGCTTTATGTGTGTGTCGGGGTGTGTGTGTGTGTGTTCCCCCTTCTGTGACCCTTTCCCACAAGGAAGTTCAGAAGCCTATAAGTCAGCTGCCTGTGCCTTGAAGCTTTCATTTCAGCTCAATGCAGGAGGAGCATTGAACAGCAGTTCCTTCGCCTTCTTGGTGGCTGACTCAAAAGCCTCTTTGGACAGCTTGGCAGCTTCGAAAAGCCAAGCCCAAACTTATTTTTTATTTTTTGTTAAAAAAAGACCCTCCGAACTGGAGGATCCCACATCTCCCCCAATCGAGTAATCCAAGGATCCTTTTGCTATGGAGAGAGAGATCCCAGTCTTGCGAATTAGGTGAGAAAGGGGGAGAAAAGGGGAAGGAGGGATGTTGCAGAATGCAGCTTGAGAGCGGAGCTGGCCATTGGAGGGGGGGAAGGAGGGAAGGGATGGATGGAAGGAGGGAGGGAGGGAGGGAGGGAGGGAGGGAGGGGGGGAAACGGGGTGCTGGAAGTTGGAGGGGGACATGTTGGCCTCTGTGATTGGCTTGCAAAAGGTGTGCAGTGAGGTAGATGCGGGTACTCTGACGCTGGCTGACGCTGCATTGCATCAGCGATTGGGCCCGCCGAGCGGCTCAGAGGGATTGCTGATCTGAACAGGAAGAGAGCGCAGGAACAAGCTTATTTTTGGTTATGCGTTAGGGTGTGTGTGTGCGTGTGTGTGTGTGGTGGGAGGGGGGGTGCAACTAAGCCTCCGTGAGGACAAGAGGTGGGAGTCATGTGATCTGGATGTGCTGGGTCACAGCAGCTGAGACAGGCTGCCAAAAAAAACGGTGGTCCTGTGGTGCTTGGGTCTTGATTCGCCTCCCCTACCCACTACCCGTTCCTTGAAGGGCTTTAGAGATGGCTGAAGAGTTTTGGGGATTTTCTGTGCTGAGATTGCCAAAAAAAAAAAGGGAGGAGGGTGGGGATGAGAAGAACAGGGCAAAGTTAACCACGGCATGGGTTGTATGTGCATTGGGAGGAGGAGGAGGGGGCTTAGAAGAAAGCAACTGGACAGGCTGCCCCGTGGTTGAGGCCAGAGTGTCCGCTCAGTTGCAAGAAAAGCAAGGGGCTCTGGGGTCTACGGAAGCCCAGTGAATCTCAGAGAGCGACTTAGAAAGCTTAGAAAGGGGGTTCCAGATGGACAGGAGCTGAGAGCGGAGACCCCCCCCCACCTCCCACCTGCCTAAGGATTGCTTCCACTGTGGGGTGACCACAGCTGGCTTTCGCACAAGCAAAAGGCAGCCCTTTCCTTCGTTGTGGCATCGCTGTGCAAATCCTGCCGTTGCGATGGCCT
Organism: Pantherophis guttatus; assembly: GCF_059756535.1. NCBI lineage: Eukaryota > Metazoa > Chordata > Lepidosauria > Squamata > Colubridae > Pantherophis > Pantherophis guttatus. The sequence goes on from NC_142071.1 coordinate 7,017,763, forward strand.
CCTCGTGGCTTAGTGCAGGAGACGGTTATAAGGGTCGGTCTGATGATCCCCTTCCTTGGGATCTGATGAACCATTTTTTTATTTCCCCCCCCCCCCACGAAAGGGTGTTTTTGTTTTTTAACTCGTATCAGGCTCGGGACAAGGAACTTGGTTCGAATTTACTCAGCTTTTCTCCAGGACAGTCATCCTGCCAAGGCTGCCATTGGTTATGTAACTGTCTGCATGCACTGTTTGCTGTTGTTGTTTTTACTGGATTGCTTTTTGTTCCTGCCGGAGAAGGAGTGCAGTTCCAAGATTTCAGGATTTTTATTTATTTATTTAGGGCAGAGGGTTATTAGCCGTTCCTGGGGGGTTTCTTCATATATTCGAAAATACGAGCAGCCCAATAGCCATTCCTCTAGGACTCCTGTCCTTTCCGTTGAGCAAGCTGAGCTCTCCCACTCCAGCATTTTCATCCCCAAGGACCTCGGCTACAAGGCATGGGGTCCTACACAAATTTGGAAGAACAACCTGCTTCAGACCGAAGGACTGGATAGTACAGGGTCGTCCTCGACTGACGACCACGACTGAGGCCAAACTTTCCATCGCTAAGTGAGACCTTGGTTAAAGAGAGCTTTCCTCCCCCCGTCCCATTTTACAACCTCTCTTGCCACCGCTGTTAAGTGAATCACCGCAGTTGTGTTAGTGTAACATGGTTGTTGAGTGACACTGGCTTCCCTCCATCGACTTGTCGTTAAACCCCCAACCATCATAAAATGTGAATCAACGGCCGAGTGTTTGGATTTTGAACCAGCGGCCACAAGAGAGGCCGCCACGGTCGTTAAGTGTGGAAAAAACCGGTCACAAGTCAATCCCTTGTTGCAGCGCTGTTGTAACTCTGAAACCGTCACGGCGTTGTAAATCGAGGATTACCCACTAGCACCGTGTTTCCCCGAAAATAAGACCTTGTCTTATATTTTTTTGAACCCTGAAATAAGCGCTTGGCCTTATTGCCATGCGCTCAAAAGCCTGATTGGGCTTATTATCAGGGGAGGTCTTATTTTTTGGGAAACAGGATATTTATCTATCTATCTCTATCATCTCTATTTATTTATTTATATCTATTTGTCTCTGTCTCTTATCTGTCTCTAGTTATCTATCTATCTATCTATCTATCTATCTATCTATCTATCTATCTATCTACCGTGTTCCCCTGAAAATAAGACCCTGTCTTATATTTTTTTTGAACCCTGAAATAAGCGCTTGGCCTTACTGCCATGCGTTCAAAAGCCCAGTGGTGTTTATTAACAGGGGATGTCTTATTTTGGGGAAAACAGGGTATCTATCTATCTATCTATCTATCTATCTATCTATCTATCTATCTATCTATCTATCTCTATCATCTATATTTATTTATTTATATCTATTTGTCTCTGTCTCTTATCTGTCTCTATCTATCTATCTATCTATCTATCTATCTATCTATCTATCTATCTATCTACCATGTTCCCCTGAAAATAAGACCCTGTCTTATATTTTTTTGAACCCTGAAATAAGCGCTTGGCCTTATTGCCATGCGCTCAAAAGCCCAATTGGGTTTATTAACAGGGGATGTCTTATTTTGGGGAAAACAGGGTATCTATCTATCTATCTATCTATCTATCTATCTATCTATCTATCATCTATATTTATTTATTTATATCTATTTGTCTCTGTCTCTTATCTGTCTCTATCTATCTATCTATATCTATCTATCTATCATCTATCATTATCTATTTTCCTTTTATCTATCTATCTATCTATCTATCTATCTATCTATCTATCTATCTATCTATCTATATCTACCGTGTTCCCCTGAAAATAAGACCCTGTCTTATATTTTTTTTTGAACCCTGAAATAAGCATTTGGCCTTATTGCCATGCGTTCAAAAGCCCAATTGGGTTTATTAACAGGGGATGTCTTATTTTGGGGAAAACAGGGTATCTCTCTATCATCTCTCTCTCTCTCTCTCTCTCTCTCTCTCTCATCTATATTTATTTATTTATATCTATTTGTCTCTGTCTCTTATCTATCTATCTATCTATCTATCTACCGTGTTCCCCTGAAAATAAGACCCTGTCTTATATTTTTTTTTAACCCTGAAATAAGCGCTTGGCCTTATTGCCATGCGTTCAAAAGCCCAGTGGTGTTTATTAACAGGGGATGTTTTATTTTGGGGAAAACAGGGTATCTCTCTATCATCTCTCTCTCTCTCTCTCTCTCTCTCTCTCATCTATATTTATTTATTTATATCTATTTGTCTCTGTCTCTTATCTGTCTCTATCTATCTATCTATCTATCTATCTATCTATCTCTATCATCTATATTTATTTATTTATATCTATTTGTCTCTGTCTCTTATCTATCTATCTATCTATCTATCTATCTATCTATCTATCTATCTATCATCTATCATTATCTATTTCCTATCTATCTATCTATCTATCTATCTATCTATCTATCTATCTATCTATCTATCTATCTATCTCTACCGTGTTCCCCTGAAAATAAGACCCTGTCTTATATTTTTTTGAACCCTGAAATAAGCATTTGGCCTTATTGCCATGCGTTCAAAAGCCCAATTGGGGGATGTCTTATTTTGGGGGGGAAACAGGGCAGCAGCTGAGCACACCTTCCAAATGCTTAAGCATCCCTAACACTTTCCCAATGCTTCCTGGATGGAAACAGAAGGGAAAACTCGCCTCTTTAGTGTCCTTTAAAAAAAAAAAAAATCCACTTTCTCCCCCCTCCTCTTCCCTCCCACTTCATCTCACCCATAGATCATAGGGGCCCAATACCCACATCCTCCAGGTTAAAAAAATCACCCTTTGAAAGATTCCTCCGGGCGAGCTGCCCGCCTAGGAGCGTTTGATGCTTATCGGAATCTTTCCGCGGAGAGCAGCATCGTTGCCTCTTTTTTTTTTTTTAATTTGATTTATATGCCGCCCTTCTCCGGAGACTCAGGGCGGCTTACAATGCGTTAAGCAATAGCCTTCATTCTTTTGTATGTTTTATACAAAGTCAGCTTATTGCCCCCACAAACCGGGTCCTCATTTTACCTACCTTTGAAAGGATGGAAGGCTGAGTCAACCTTGACCCTGGGGAAGATTCGAACTTACCGTAATTGCAGACAGCTGGATGTTAATCACAATGCTATCAGTCCGCTGAGCTATCCAGGCTTCCTTTTAACCAGGAAGACCCGGCTTTGCTGGCTCTGCGCCCCCCCCCCCCACCACTCATTCCCCACTCCATCCCTTTGGCTTTGCTGGCTTCTCAGCCAATCATCAGCCCCTGGCTTTGGGGTGGGGGGAATGCAAGGCGGAGCTTTGCCACTGCGCTCCTGGGTGTTCCTCCTCCCACACCCCACATCCCTCCTCCTCCCCCCCTCTTTTTTTTTTTTTTTTTTTTTGTGAATGAAAATAAGCACTTGGGCGCGTCCCAGCCTAGGACTGCGGCTCGCGCCCTCCCTCCCTCCGCTCAGTTGCTCCGCAACTCGAAGCCAGGGAGGAGGCAGGCAAGGAGACGCCTCGCTGGGTCAGGCAAGGAAAGGCAAGGAAAGGGTTGGTTGGGTGGGGGAAGAAGAAGCCAGGCAGAAGTGGAAGAGCCGAGTCTTCTTCCCGCGTGCAGCAGAAGATGCTGCTGGCCGGCGGAGCTTTGCAAAGGGCTCCTCCAGTTTCTCCGGAGCCGGCGTGGAATCGGATCCCTGAGCAGCAGCAGCGTCTGAGCCGGGGAGTCTGAGCTTCCTTGCAGCGGCCTCGGAAAGGAGAAGGAGAGAAAAGAAGGAGGAGGAGAAAAAAGAAGAAGGAGAGAAAAAGAAGGAGGAGGAGAAAAAAGAAGAAGGAGAGAAAAAGAAGGAGGAGAAAAAAGGAGAAGGAGAGAAAAGGAGGAGAGAAAAAGAAGGAGGAGAGAAAAAGAAGGAGGAGAGAAAAAGAAAGAAGGAGAAAAAAGAAGGAGAAGAGGAGGCCGAGCCCAGCGCTCGCCATCGCCATCAGCATCATGTCTCCAGGGAAGAGCTGGGCTCGTCTTCCCACCGTCAGTAATTGCCCTTTCAGACGTGTCGGTGTAAGTAAAAGCCTGCCGGCTGGGTCTCTCCCCGGAGAGTCCGAGTCCGAGCCATTCCGCGGGGCTTCTGCTTAGCCAAGAGTACTTGAACCGAAGGCTGATTGACAGGGCATGCGGGAGGGGGGCAGAAAGAGAGAGAGAGAGAGAGAGAGAGAGAGAGAGAGAGCAGCAAAAGGACAAGATGGGGAGGGGGGGCAAGGGAGAGGGGGGGTGCTGGGAAGGCTCCCTTTGGATCCCAGCCCTGTCACTCTGCGCGCAGCCTCGCGCGCGCGCCCTCCTCTTGCGCGACTCGGTGCCAGCTTGGTATTTTTTTTTTCCCCCTGCCCTCCGGCGCCCCGCACTGCTGGAGTGGAACGGTCCTCTGGAGTGGGGGGTGAGGGGAAGGGAAGGGAAGAAGGGAAGGGGAGACGCTGCCCCTTTGAGCCCTCCCGTGGGCTGCCACGCACCCGCCGACAGCAGGCGTTGCACACTTGGCATGGGTGCCCGTACCCACAAGGGAAAAAAAGAGAGCGGCGTCCTGGGGATGGGGTGGCGGGGTGGGGTGGGGTAGGAAAGGAGACACGCGGGGCGGTGAAAGTTGTTTACAAAACCAAGGGAGAGTCCCCCACCCCCAGAGGCGCATCTCCGGACAATCGTTGCAAGAAAGAAAGAAAGAAAGAAAGAAAGAAAGAAAGAAAGAAAGAAAGAAAGAAAGAAAGAAAGAAAGAAAGAAAGAAAGAAAGAAAGAAAGAAAGAGGGAGGGAGAAGAAAGAAAGGAAGAAAGAAAGAGAGAGAGAGGGAAGGAAGGAAGGAAGGAAGAGAGAGGGAAGGAAGGAAGGAAGAGAGAGGGAAGGAAGGAACAAAGAGAGAGGTGGGAGAGGGAAGGAAGAGAGAGAGAGAGAAAGGGAAGGAAGAAAGAGAGAGAGAGAAAGGGAAGGAAGGAAGGAAGGAAGAGGGGGGAAGAGGGAAGGAAGGAAGAAAGAGAGAGAGAAAGGGAAGGAAGGAAAGAAAGAAGAGAGAGAGGTGGGAGAGGGAAGAAAGGAAGGAAGGAAGAGAGAGAGGGAAAGAAGAAAGAAAGAGAGAGGGGGAAGGAAGGAAGGAAGGAAGAGAGAGGGGGAGAGGGAAGGAAGGAAGGAAGAGAGAGAAAGGGAAGGAAGGAAAGAAGGAAGAGAGGGGGGGGGAGAGGGAAGAAAGGAAGGAAGGAAGAGAGAGAGAGAGGGAAGGAAGGAAGGAAGGAAGAAAGAGGGGGAAGGAAGGAAGGAAGGAAGAGAGAGGGGGGGAGAGGGAAGGAAGGAAGGAAGGAAGGAAGGAAGGAAGGAAGGAAGGAAGGAAGGAAGGAAGGAAGAAAGAAAGAGCTTGCACTTCGTCCGGGGGAGAGTTTTTTCCTTTGCCTTCGTGGGGGTGATCTGGTTTGAACCAGGAAACCGTGCAGCCTTCCAGCTTGCAAGTTTGAGGTGCTTGGCGTGGTAGAAGAAACGTTGCAGGACACTTCGAGAGCCGTGTGTGTGTGTGTGTGTGTGTGTGTGGATGTGCAAAACAAGACGCACACGTTTCTGTTTGTTTTGCAAAACGGGTTGCTTCCCCACCCCCCACCCCACTCCCCAACAGTCTGCATGGTGGTGTGTTATAATAATCAAGCCAAGCTTTGGGCCGGAAATGTTTTCAGATTTCTTTTGGCCCTGCTTCTTCCTTGCACCTGGGTGGGATGCTCAGTACATCGAGATGTTTGCCCCATCCTTCCTTCCAGGATGCCCTTTAGCAGAAGAATCCAGATCCTGTTTTGGCTTCGACTGTTGTTATTACTAGTTCTTAACAAATCATTATACGGGGGGCGGGGGGAGATATGCGTTTCTTTCTTTTTTTAAAAAAAAATAAATAATCATAACAATCATCAGACATTCCTGTAAAATGATGGGAGGGATTTTTGAGCTCTTCCCGTTGCTAGGAAACGAGTTAGGCTCCCCTGGTGATTCTCTGGTCTCCTTGGCAACAGAAGACAGGGGCGGCTTGCGAGGATTTTTTCTCTTTAAGAGATAGGGAGGCAGATTGGAAGGCTGGAATTCTAGTAAGCAGACGTCACCGAGGAGAAGCAGGGAGGAGTGACGAGCAGCGACAGATGCTGGAATTACGGAGAAGGGGGCAAACGAGAGCAAACCTGAGTCTGAAAGGGAGAAGGGTTAAGGCTAAGGCAAGCCTGGAAAGGGGGGGGGTGATGGGTTGGGAGACACTGGAGCATCTGAGTGTCATCATTGCAGATCCTGGAGAACAAAGCAGGTTGTGAATTAGGCTGCCCTGGGACAAAAGAGCTACTAAAAATAGACACTCAGTAGGGTTGAAAAGGAAGAGAGCAGAAGGATGGCTTTGGTTATCTCTCCTCCCTGCAATCCCAAGAGGTTTTTGCATATGCAAAAAAACCTGCGTGAGCTGCATTGGCTTCCAGTGGTCTTCCAGGTGCGCTTCAAGGTGTTGGTCACCACCTTTAAAGCGCTCCATGGCATGGGACCTGGGTATTTGCGGGACCTCCTTCTGCCGCCGATAGCCTCCCACCGACCAGTACGCTCCCACAGAGAGGGACTCCTCAGGGTGCCGTCAGCCAGGCAATGTCGGCTGGCGACCCCCCGGGGGAGGGCCTTCTCTGTGGCAGCTCCTGCCCTCTGGAACGATTTGCCCCCGGAGATACGAAGGATATCGGATATCGCCGTGCCCTAAAAACTTTTCTTTCCCATCAAGCAGGGCTGGCGTGAAACCCTCCCCCCCCTTTTTTTTTTTTTTTAGCTTTTTAAATTGTCAATGGGTTTTAGTTTGAATGTTTTCAATTTTGGGCCAAAGTCATGAAATTCTTTTAAAAAATTTTTAATTTTGTATTGGTATGTGTTTTAGTTCTGGCTGTGCACCGTCCTGAGTCCGCTAGGAGAAGGGCGGGATACAAATTGAAATAAATAAATAAATAAATAAATAAATAAATAAATAAATAAATAAATAAATAAATAAGTAAGTAAGTAAGTAAGTAAGTAAGTAAGTAAGTAAGTAAGTAAGTAAATATATATATATATTATACAGTATGTGCGAAGAAAGAATATAGGATGAATAGTTGCAGGGAGGGAGAGTTTGGTCCAGAGGGGGTAGCTTTGGTCTGGGCGTTGAATTGATTGTCCCTTGTTTATATAGCATGTGGCTCTGAGCGAGCCAGTCTCCTGAGCCAGCTGCTGGAATTCCACCTGGAATTTTGCTTCCTTGTATTTTCTTTCCAACAACCTTAAATAGAACAACAGAGTTGGAAGGGGTCTTGGAAGTCTTCTAATCCAACCCCCCCCCGTCCAAGCGGGAGACCCTATACTAGGGATGGCTAACCTTTTTGCCGACACGTGCCAAAAGCGGGCGGAGTGGAGGGGATTGCGTGCACGTGTGCCCACATCCATAATTCAAGGAGCCTTGATAGTACAGTGGTCTAAAGCACCCTGTTATTAAGACCAGCTGCCTGCAATTACTGCAGGTTCGAATCTCGCCAGGCTCAAGGTTGACTCAGCCTTCCATCCTTTCTGAGGTAGGTAAAATGAGGACCCAGTTTGTGGGGGCAATAAGCTGACTTTGTATAAATATACAAAAGAATGAAGGCTATTGCTTAGCGCATTGTAAGCCGCCCTGAGTCTCCGGAGAAGGGCGGCATATAAATCAAATTAAAGAAAAAAAACACGCCCCATCCCCCACGCATGCACGCGTGACCCCGCCCCCGCTTTTGGCACATGATGGCACGGTGGGCCCGATAGACCCATTTTTTTGCCCTCCCCAGGCTCCAGGGGTTTTCTAGGAGCCTGGGGAGGGCGAAAACGGCCTTCCCCACACCATCCCCACACCCTGCCCGGAGGCCCTCCGGAGGCTCGGAAACAGCCCGTTTCCCGACTTCCGGTGGGCCCAGAAGGCCTGAAAATCAGCTGGCCAGTGCGTACATGCGTGCTGGATTGAGGTAGGGCAACGCTCGTATACCCACAGATATGGCTGCGTGTGCCACCTGTGGCACCTGTGCCATAAGTTCGCCATAACGGCCCTATACCATTTCAGTCAAACAGCGGTCCAGTTTCTACTTAAAACGCCTCCGGAGATTAGAGCAGCCACAACTTCTGAAGGCGAGACGGTTCCACCGGTTACTGTAATTCTTCTCGCTGTCAGGAAATTTCTCCTTAGTCCTAAATTGCTTCTCCCCTTGATTAGTTTCCATCCGTTACTTCTTGTCCCGCCTTCTGGTGCTTTGGAAAATAGCTCTGAGCCTCTCTTGTTTCCATCCCCTGGGCCCCTGCCTCTTGTATCTTTGGAGTGAGTTCTTCTTAACTCTTGCAACCCCGTGTAAGGATTTCCAAACAGGAATTACAAACTGGGTCCTGTTACTTTGGCCAAATGGCTTGGAGCTTTCCTTTAGCCTCAGTGTTAAAAAGGAAACAGTGGAGCAAAGTCTACCAAGGGATTCGGATAGATGCAAACATCCACCGTGCCACTATAAAATCATGATAACCTACTATAACCTACTATACCAAGATTCCAGACTGTATTCATCCCCTAGATATGAATTACTTGTGGGTTCCTTCCCTCCCTCCTCTTTTCTGCCTTTGAATCTGTGTGGATTCCTGGCAGGGTGGATTTGATTTAAATCGAGTAGATTTAAATCACGATTTAAATCATGATTTAAATCACTAGTAAAAAGGCTTGATTTAAATCAACTCGATTCAAATCATAATTTTTAAAGAGCAACTGTCATCTCTGCTCCTCCTTTGACCCACTGTTGACTCACCGATAGTCCCAGTGTTGCAGAATATACAGCCTCGTGCTACATAACTAAGCTCCATTTCATGCTGAATAAACTAAATTATTTATGTATCTTAAATAGAAAACTATCTTATGATAGATTTTTACCCCAAAAGTTTTTTATTAAAATAAATTCGATAAAAATCAAAAAAATCCAATTTAAATCAAAAAAATCCAATTTAAATCAAAAAAATCCAATTTAAATCAAAAAAATCTGATTTTTTTGATTTATTTTTTTTAAAAAATTATTGATTTTTATCCACCCTGATTCCTGGTGCCCACCTGGACAAGTCCCTGCAGTTTCCTTGGCAAGGTTTTAGTGAGGGGTTTTGCCATTACCTCCTTCCCAGGGCAGAGAGAAAGTGACTGGCCAAAGGTTATCCAGTCCCCCGAAGGTGGGACTAGAACTCACCATCCCTGGTTCCTAGCTTCATGCTTTAACCACTACACCAAACTGGTGGTTACTTGTTTATTGCCCCTGAATGAATGAATGCTTAATGCAAGCAAATGGTTCTTAATGGCCTCTCTATTGTATACTGTGTATTTACTCCGGATTAAAGGCATGGTGTTCCACTTTCCCTTATTTTATCTTCAGAATAGATCTGAGAGGTAGAGTAGATTGAATTGTCTGAGTTCACATAACCTGTTTTTTTCCCAGTTCTGGCTTAGTATATTGTGTGACCCAGGGGTGAAATCTAGCAGGTTCTGACAGGTTCTGCAGAACCGGTAGCGGAAATTTTGAGTAGTTCAGAGAACTGGCAAATACCACCTCTGGCTGGCCCCAGAGTGGGGTGGGAATGGGGATTTTGCAGTATCCTTCCCCTGGAGTGGGGTGGGAATGGAGATTTTGCAGTATCCTTCCCCTGCCACACCCACTAAGCCACACCACGCCCATCAAGCCATGCCCACAGAACCGGTAGTAAAAAAAAAAATCTGGATTTCACCACCGGAGTGACCCCATCCATGGTGGGGTTATATATGATGCCTTATAGACTGTGGTTTATTCAGTACCCGGTGATCACATAAACTATGGATTAAGTAGTAGGTACTGTATGAATCATGCCATATAGTACAGTAGCCTACAATTACCTTGCAACCTTTTGTGGCTCAGTGGGAATTTAACTTTGGTTTTCAATAGTTCTACTTCTACACATTATATTGTGCTTTATATACTGAGTATTAGAATTATACTTACTCCCTCAACCTCCCACTCCTGGAAAGGTTGGGTTGTGTAAATCCATGTGAAATCCTATAGAAATATGTTTGAACTGCTTTGGGACAATGCTACCTGCTAAGGTGAGATGTATGCTATATACAATTGCTTCTTAAGGACAACATAAATAGAACTGTAGTCTCAAAGTCCCTTAATTTTTTCAAAAAAGAAACTTGTTATCCTTATCAAACTCTTCTGGCTGCCAAGGTTGTGTACTGGGAACAATAAAGAAGGAAGCTAATAATACACCTTTTTTGTGTGTGCCTCAAATGGTGTGTGGTCTTATTTTTATCACAAAAACCGATTTTTTTAAATAAAATCAGTGGATACCTGACACTTTAGACCTATTTTGGGATGAATAAATCACACTCAGTTTTGCAAAAACCCGTGCGCTGAGAAACTGAAGGGTTTTTTTTTCCCCTGTGTAATTTTTTTATTTTGCTTTTCTTTTATCCACTGGATACATTTTCTAACAATAAGGAGGTTATTATTTTAGACCACCACCGTAATGGGTTGCTAATGCCACCTGCATCTGTCATTGCTCATTTATTTAAATACCTTTCCCCAAATTTGTCCTTTTGCTATGAAAAAGCACTCGGGACTCAAGTCTATATTACTTTGTTCGCGCCAACATTCTATGTTATACAATCGCCAACTTCCACAAGTAGCACTGAGTTTAATCTCCATGCTGATAAGCTATGACCTGGGTGGATTTGCATAATAACATGCTTAACTGGGTTATTGAATTGACCCTTTTATTGCTTATGATTAAAAACCCTCAAATTTTGAATTGTAAATCTGTTGAGTTCATAAACTTGTTGTTAGTTTTTGTTGATTGGGTTGGTCCCATCGCCTGGCTCTGCGAAATGCAGAGTTCCCCCGAAGCCCGGAGCAGCGGCGAGCTGGATAGGGAGCCACATTCTGCTTCCTCCCCAAGAGTAAAAAAAAACTCTGGGGAGTTCGCAGAGGGCTCTACCTGTTCTCGCTGGCTCTCTCTCATGTCTCCTCAAGGAGACGGAGTTTTTCGAGCCGTCTCTCAGCTGTAGAGACGGCTCTTACGGGCGACGAGGCTGGCGGTCCCGAAAGACCGTCTGGCGGTGACAGAAGCCAACCGGAAGCCCATAAACTTGTTGAGTTCAACCAATGAGCCCTTGCTAAATGTAAAAGGAAGTAAGCGTAGCATGTTACGTGCAGGCAGCCGTAAGATCTCTTAACACTTGCTGAAATGGTTGTGATAGGGATTATAGAAAGAATGCAGAGAAGAGCCCCAGAGATGATAAGAGGTCTGGAGGCCAAAGCATACCATCAGTGGTTGTTGGGAATGAGGTATGTCTACTCCAGGGGTCAGCAACCTGCGGCTCCGGAGCCGCATGTGGCTCTTTGGGCACTCTGCTGTGGCTCCCTGTCAGGTGATCCCACCATTGGCTGGCCCCACCCCTCGTCCTCCCCTCCCAGTCACTCCTCGCTTGGCCTGAGAAGGTAAGGGCGATGGTGGGGGATGGAGAAGCGATCAGGGCAGAGATACAGAGAGAGTGGGAGAGAGAGAGACATAGAGAGATACAGAGAGAGCGGGGGAGGGAGGGAGGGAGAGATACGTCAAAAGTGGTTCCCTGTCATTGCGTTTTTGTATTTACCAGATGAGCTCTTATTTTTGACCTGTAAGACTTACCGTAGCTTGCCAAGTTCTTATCTCTAAGCTAACTGCACATGTCCACATTCTTTCACTTTCTTCTATCTTTTTTTTTTTTTTTGTTCTCCGGCCAGGAGAGGTGGCCGGGAAAGCTGCCAAGATGTAACTAATTAGCTAGTAAGATGTTTTATTTTCTTTATAAGAAATAAATGAGTTTTTCTTAGAAAATATATCTTCGGGTTTATTTTCTTAAGGTATACTTGCAAGGAAAGGTCACGATCCATTCTTTAATTAAGGTGCAATTACCCCAAAGCAAAATGGGATTAATTGCCACTCTGACATTCCCGGTGTTTTTTAACAATTGGTTCTCTGCCTTAATGACCGGCTGGGTAGGCGTGGCTGGGGGGGGTGTCATGTGACTGGTGGAAGTGAGTGACATTGAGTTAGTCACGCCCACCCAGGTTTTGTGGCTCCCGGTGTTTTCTTTTCTGTGGGAAACAGGTCCAAATGGCTCTTCGAGTATTTAAGGTTGCAGACCCCTGGTTTAGTTTAATGAAGAGAAGGGCTGGGGTGACGCAATAGCAGTCTTCCAATATTTGAGGGGCTCTCACAGAGTAGTGGGTGTTAACTTACTCTCCAAAGCATCCGAGGGCAGGACACAAGACGTAACATGGAAGCTTATCAAAGAGAGATCCAACCTAAAATTAAGGACAGATTTCCTGACAGTGAGGACAATTAATCAGTGGAACAGTTTATCTTCAGGAGCTGTGCATACTCCATTACTGGAAGTTTTTAAGAAGGGATTGGACAGCCATTTGTCCAGAAATGAATATGGTGTCTCCTGCTTGAGACTAAAAGATCTCCAACATCCCATCCCATCCGACTTCGTAATTCTGTATTCTATTCCAGGGGTCTCCAACCTTGGCGACTTTAAGCCTGGAGGACTTCAACTCCTAGAATTCCCCAGCCAGCTGCTGGCTGGGGAATTCTAGGAGTTGAAGTCCTCCAGGCTTAAAGTCGCCAAGGTTGGAGACTCCTGTTCTATTCTATTTGTCGCCTTGAATGATGTAAAGCTCACATCACAGAACATAGAAGTACGGAGAAATGGGGAACATGGAAGCAATCTTTGCCTTAAGACTTTGAGCAAAGCTGGCTGGGGAATTCTAGGAGTTGAAGTCCTCCAGGCTTAAAGTCGCCAAGGTTGGAGACTCCTGTTCTATTCTATTTGTCGCCTTGAATGATGTAAAGCTCACATCACAGAACATAGAAGTACGGAGAAATGGGGAACATGGAAGCAATCTTTGCCTTAAGACTTTGAGCAAAGCTGGCTGGGGAATTCTAGGAGTTGAAGTCCTCCAGGCTTAAAGTGGCCAAGGTTGGAGACCCCTGTTCTACTCTATTTGTCGCCTTGAATGATGTAAAGCTCACATCACAGAACATAGAAGTACGGAGAAATGGGGGAACGTGGAAGCAATCTTTGCCTTAAGACTTTGAGTTAAGTTAACTTCCTTCCCAAACTCCTACGGTTAAATTAGTTCAGCTACAGGCTGCCAAGTGGCTTGTATGACCTGATTCAAATCCCAGCATAGAAGATAAAAGAGGCCACACACACTTCTTTCAATTTCACTTGAGGGCAAAGCTTCAACCGCGTCGAATGCACCCTTGCTTCCCGCAGCAGCAACCTTTCTAACTGCACGGCTCTTCCCATTCAGATGCCGGTTGTGACACTCTTAGTATAAACTTTCCTACCGAGGAAAACAAACCAAGTTTTTTTTTATTAAACTAAGCAGGGAGCCAGCCCTTTGCTTTATTCCAAGTCAGCAACAAATGCTGTAAATTCCATTATCCCAAGTATCAGTGGTTCCCTTTTTTGCTAAACAAGCAGCCTGAAGCCTGCATAACAGCTTCTTCTTTAATTATTCAGTTCCAGCAGCTGCTGGTGTGATGCCTTTGGATGTGTTTATATGAGAAGAGAGGAAGAAAGGAAGATGGGGCTGGAGGTAGGGTGAGGTGGGAAGTTGCAGGGCAGAGGAATGGATCAGACTCAGTGCTGGTTCTCTTGAATGGGGGGACAAGGTTGGTAGAGGTAAGATTAGGAGAATTCTGACATGACCGGGATAGAAAACAAAGAGAAGGGAAGAGATTGGAACCAAATTTCCAGGGTATGTATCTTATCAGAAGCTGCACTGACACATATTCTGAAAAACACTTATTAATTTTTAAAGGGACATTGGCTGGAATTTCTTTTTTTTTAATTTGATTTATATGCCACCCTTCTCCGGAGACTCAGGGCGGCTTACAGTGCGTTAAGCAATAGCCTTCATACTTTTGTATATTTTATACAAAGTCAGCTTATTGCCCCTACAAACTGGGTCCTCATTTCACCTGCCTTTGAAAGGGATGGAAGGCTGAGTCAACCTTGAGCCTTGGCGAGATTCGAATTTACAGTAATTGCAGGCAGCTGGTGTTAATCACAATGCTATCAGTCTGCTGAGCCACCAGGAATGCATGTTGGCTAGGTGGCCAGGTTCCCAAACCCCTTCAAGGCTCTTCTAAATTCTTTTCTTGAGATCTGGTGAGGATTATCTCAGTCTGGAAGAAAACAACTACCCAAGACTTCTGAAACCAGTTAATGGTGGTAGAAATCTGTGTGTGTGTGTGAGAGAGAGAGGGCTATTTGCAAAGGCCATTGCATATCCCATTGTGAAGTAGGATTATTGGCTAATCCAAGGGTCTGCAACCTTAAACACTCAAAGAGCCATTTAGACCCGTTTCCCACAGAAAAGAAAACACCGGGAGCCACAAAACCCTTCCTGTGCCTGACTATTTCTTGAGGGGCCACAAAACTAGCATATGTAGTTGAATTAAATGTTCTGTTTTCTTCTGAAACTTTTCTTTTCTGGGATTTATCCATGGTTGGGCTACCGGGGAGTTGAAAAGCTCAATAAATCACGTGCTGGTGGGTGTCGCATATTGGCGGTTGTGATGCATAGTTTGAGTGACGGGGAGCCGCAGCAGAGGGTTGAAAGAGCCACATGCGGCTCCAGAGCTGCAGGTTGCTGACCCCTGGGCTAATCTAAAGAAAAGAAGAATTAGGGGTGATATGATAGCAGTAGTCCAGTATTTGAGGAGCTGCCACAAAGACGAGGGGGTCATATTAGTCTCCAAAGCACCAGAGGGCAGGACAAGAAACAATGGATGGAAACTGATCAAAGAGAGAAGCAACCTGGAACTGAGGAGAAACTTCCTAACAGTGAGGACAATTAACCAGTGGAACAGCTTGCCTCCAGAAATCGTGGGCGCTCCAACACTGGAGGTTTTTAAGAAGCGTCTAGACGAGTGATGGCTAACCTTTTTGCCATTGCGTGCCAGGAAGGGGGGGCGGGGGAGGTTCACGCACGCGCGTGCCCACACCCATAATTCTATGCGCCCTGCCCTGCGCATGTGTGCCCAATCCCCCCTCCCCCCCTTGCTCCTGGACAGTTTTTCTTTGTCACCTGGCTCCAGATCCTCTCTATGCATCTGGGGAGGGTGAAAACAGCCTTCCCCACCTACCCCCAGGCCCTCCGGAGGCAGAAAACAGCCTGTTTCCCTACTTCTGGTGGGCCCAAAAGGCCTGAAAATCAGGTGGCCGGCACGCACATGCGCGCCAGAGCTGAGCTGGTGTGCCCACTGATATGGCTACGCGTACCACCTGTGGCACTGTGCCATAGGTTCGCCGTCACGGGTCTAGACAATCACTTATCTGAAATAGTATAGGTTCTCCTGCCTGAGCAGGGGCTGGACTAGAAGACCTCCGAAGTCCCTTCCAGCTCATTCATTCGATTCTATTCTATTAATATTGATTGCTTCCATTGTGATGTGGCTTGTGGAAGACATTCTGGAGCTCCAACGGAAAAGAAACGCCTGCCTGATGCACCTTTCTCTTTTCTTTCCTCTCTCTCTCTCTCTTGATGCAGGTCCCAATTAATGGATTCTGACATGGATTATGAAAGGCCAAACGTAGAAACCATCAAGTGTGTCGTGGTTGGGGACAACGCAGTGGGCAAGACACGGCTCATTTGTGCCCGTGCATGTAATGCCACATTGACACAGTATCAGCTCCTCGCTACCCACGTGCCCACCGTCTGGGCCATTGATCAGTACCGGGTTTGCCAGGAGGTGAGTGGCATTTTCTTTTTCTTTTTTTTTGAAAAAAGTTTTTTATTTTTATTTTTCATCAACATGTTTAAATGTACAGGTTTGTTTTTTTTTTTAATTTGATTTATATGCCGCCCTTCTCCGGAGACTCAGGGCGGCTTACAATGCGTTAAGCAATAGCCTCCATACTTTTGTATATTTATACAAAGTCAGCTTATTGCCCCCACAATCTGGGTCCTCATTTCACCTACCTTAGAAAGGATGGAAGACTGAGTCAACCTTGAGCCTGGTGAGATTTGAACTTGCAGTAATTGCAAGCAGCAGATGTTAATAACAGTGCTTTAGCCCACTGTACTATCAGGCTCTGATAGTATTGCAAGTCTATCTCCACAAGCCGTTGGACTACCCTAGATTGGACATCCTTAAGGCCATAGTCTCCCAAGGCATCCCACGAAAAAACTAGCAGGTGGAGTTTCTTCGTCAGCTCCCTCTCCCATCGAGAAGTATAGGAGTCAGCTAACACCAGGGAGAGGTAGCTCTCTGGGGCTGCCCAAAAGAGCGCCCGAAGCCACCATTGAAAGGTGTTAATCCACGCCATGCATTCGACTGATCGAATGCCCAGTTTCCGTGACTGAAAGGGGATTAGAATTTGGGTCTCCACCCTCCCTAGTCTACCACCTTCAGCCCCGCACTACACTGGACCTTTAATTGTCCCTTTTGGTCTGAAGATAATCTTTTCTTTTTTTTTAAATTTCTCCCAGGTACTGGAACGTTCCCGAGATGTTGTAGACGATGTTAGCGTTTCCTTAAGGCTTTGGGATACCTTTGGGGACCATCACAAAGACAGGCGCTTTGCTTACGGAAGGTAGGTCCTGGAAACGGACGCAGAGCTTCCATTAACATTTTTACTGAGTTATAAAGTAAGATAATGGAGGTAGTGACAGATTTTATTTTCCTGGGCTCCAAGATCACCGCAGGTGGGGACTGCAGCCAAGAAATTAAAAGACGCTGGCTCCTGGGGAGGAAAGCCATGGCAAATCTAGACAGCATACTAAAAAGCAGAGACATCACCCTGCCAACAAAAGTGCATATAGTCAAGGCGATGGTTTTCCCAGTTGCAATGGATGGCTGTGAAAGTTGGACCATAAGGAAGGCTGAGCGCCAAAGAATGGAGGCCTTTGAACTCTGGTGCTGGAGAAGACTCCTGCGAGTCCCTTGGACTGCAAGGCGATCCAACCGGTCAGTCCTAGAGGAGATCAGCCCTGACTGCTCTTTAGAAGGCCAGATCCTGAAGATGAAACTCAAATGCTTTGGCCACCAAATGGGAAGGAAGGGCTCCCTGGAGAAGAGCCTAATGCTGGGAATGATGGAGGGCAAAAGAAGAAGGGGACGAGAGGGAACGAGGTGGCTTGATGGAGTCACTGAAGCAGTAGGCGTGAGCTTAAATGGACTCCAGAGGATGGCAGAGGACAGGAAGGCCTGGAGAAATGTTGTCCATGGGGCCACAATGGGTCAGACACGACTTCGCAACTAAACAACAACAACAAAAAAATATTATAAAATACAAAGCACATAGAAAAGCAGTGGGGGGGGAGGGGGAAGGGAAAAGAGAAGTGAAGAAAGCTAAGAAAGAAAAAGAAGCTATCCTGAAAGCGGATACAGAACTTCCGTAGAACCCCAAAACATAGCGGAGAGGTTCGCTGCGGAATCCAGAGTTGCAAGAAATAGGGATGGCCTTCTGGAAGTTGGAAGTCTTAATGTCCGGAAGATATACAGGTGGAGAAAACAGTCCTACTCTATTCACTGATGCTCCCTCTAAACCAAAGGTTGCATTCACTTACTTTCCCTACCGGTTCGCAAATATGAGCGTGCGTGTGGTCTTCCACGCTATGCGCTTTGCTTGTGTGTGTGGCTTGTATGATGTTGTGACCCAGGCCCAAGTAGGTATTATCAGACAAACAGTTCAAAACAAACAGACTTTATTAGAACAGCTGAGAATTAACTCATTCTCAGCGTAGTCCAAACAAAATCAAAACAAATTCTTCATAACACAATTCTTCAGCCTTATCACCAACCTTGGTCTAATTAGGCAACCTGCCAAAGGCTTTTCTTGGCAAAAGTTCAGAAGCAGAAGACGCCGACAAGAAATAAATGCAGCAAGACAGGAAACAAATCTATCAACATAGTTTTCCGACAAGAGCCATTGCTGGCCTTTTAAGCCTTATGGGAGGGGCCAATCATCTCTTGCCCTTACTCCCGAGTCGTCCTTTTTGCTTTAGCTGCTCTTGCCTTCTGGCAGCTCTTCTCATGTGTTCACTTGGAACAGGCTCCCCCTGTTCCTCTGCCTCTCTGCTGTCAGCCTCTGGAGGCTCCGGAGTCCGCACATCACTCCCAGATGGCCCTGGCCCTATCACTGCCTCCGACGCAGAGCCCTCATCTGGGCCTTCCCCAGCCTCCAGGACTGGCCCATGATCTTCCTCAGCCTCCTCACTGTCTGACTCCGCTGACAGTGTTGGCAGACCGCAACACATGCATGCGTGTGGCTTCAAAATGTGCCTAAATAGTACGGCATTGCGCCGGGGTGTCAGGTCGTTACTACCGGTTCGTGCGAACTGGTGTGAACCAGCTGAATGCCACCTCTGCTCTAAGCACATCTCCCGAGATATCAAAGGGCATTTTGCGGGTTATGATACTAATTCCAGTAGTATTGTTAAGGCAAGGAAAATAAGGAGACCATCTACGAAAAGGAATCTGAGTTTGTTCCAGGACACGGGTCAAATGTGCGCCCTTACTACCTTGTTTCCCGCAAAATAAGGCATCTCCTGATAATAAACCCAATTGGGCTTTTGAGCGCATGGCAATAAGGCCAAGAGCTTATTTCAGGGTTCAAAAAAATATAAGACAGGGTCTTATTTTCGGGCAAACCTGGTACCGTACAAACATTGTACATATAGAGTCCCTTGGGAGTTGGGCGGCATAGAAATGCGATAAATTAAATTAAATTGTGAGGGTGGGGAGTGTCAATGGCCATCAAACTCTTATGCAGTCACTGATTCCTGCTTCCTTTCTTCCCACAGATCTGACGTCGTAGTATTATGTTTCTCCATTGCTAATCCAAACTCCCTCCACCATGTGAAGACCATGTGGTACCCTGAGATTAAGCATTTCTGTCCCAGGGCACCTGTCATCTTGGTAGGCTGCCAGCTCGACCTTCGCTATGCTGACCTAGAAGCAGTCAACCGAGCCAGGAGACCTTTAGCCAGGTAGGACATTGGGTTTAGTTCAGTGGTGAAATGTAAAATTTGTTACTACCGGTTCTGTGGGCGTGGCTTGGTGGTGGTGGTGAGGTAATATGACTGAGTGGGCATGGCCAAGTTTTTTTTTTTTACTTTTAAAACCATTTTTTCTACAACCTCTTCGGCTGAAGAGGTTGTAAAAAAAATGCTTTTAAAGCCTCTGACGATCCCGGCTGACTTGCCTGATTGGCAGAATCTTTTTTTTTTTAAAAGCCTCTGATGATCCCAGCTGAGCCTCGTGATCATCAGAGGCTTTTTTTTTTACTTTTAAAAGCATTTTTTCGGCCAAAGAGGTTGTAGAAAAAATGCTTTTAAAAGCCTCTGATGATCCCAGCTGAGCCTCGTGATCATCAGAGGCTTTTTTTTTTTTTTTTACTTTTAAAAGCATTTTTTCGGCCAAAGAGGTTGTAGAAAAAATGCTTTTAAAAGCCTCTGATGATCCCAGCTGAGCCTCGTGATCATCAGAGGCTTTTTTTTTTTTTTTACTTTTAAAAGCATTTTTTCGGCCAAAGAGGTTGTAGAAAAAATACTTTTAAAAATAATAAAAAAAGCCTCTGATGATTGCACGGCTCAGCTGGGCAATGGGGGTGGGGCAGGGATTTTTGCTACTGGTTCTCCGAACCACCCGCCTCCATCGCTACTGGATCGGGCGATCGGGTCTGAACCAGGAGCATTTCATCCCTGGTTTAGTTTTTCTTCCTTGGGCGGGAGAAACTCACAGGGTAGTCCTTGACTTATAACCGCTTGAAGTTAACGACAGACCATCCAAACAAAGCATACTTAGCTACGGTCTGTTTCCAAAGTTAGGACACTTGCGCTTCCTCTCTCCATGGTCATGTGATGACAGGTTGGACACTTGGCGATAGGCTCACCTGTATAGCCACATGCAACATCCCACGGTCACATGACCACAATGCTTTGGTTGGAGGAGAAAAGTGGGGAAAAAAGCTGAAGGGTCGGGTTTTCAAAATAGAGCGTACAGGTAGTCCTCGACTTACAACAGTTCAAAGTTATGGAGACACTGAAAAAAAGCAACGTATGACTATTTTACACACTTAAGACTGATTGTTGTAGCATCCCCAGGGTCACGTGGTCAAAACCGGGACACTTGGCAACTGATTCATATTTACGACGGTTGCAGCATCCGGGGGGTGGTGGTCCCCTTTTGCAGCTTTCCAACAAGCAAAGTCAGTGGGGAAGCCAGATTCGCTTAACGACCATGTGACCAGTTTAACAAACTGCAGTGATTCACTTAACAATTGTGGCAACAAAAAAAAAGTCATAAAATGGGACAAAACTCACTTTACACCTGTCTCACTTAGTGACAGAAATTTTGAGCGCCATTGGAGTTGTAAATCAAGGACTACCTGTAGTTTTTCAGACTTTCTGTAACAAAACTCACTCTAAGCCTTACTGACTATGTAACGGTAGTATGAACTGTATTCTTAGCCTGATCACCCTGATAGCTGTAGAGTTTTTGGGATGATTTGCTGTTTTTCCAGTTAGATAATCATCCTTTTCTTTCCCCTGCTATAATTTTGAGTTTTGGTTGCTCGGCTAACATCAAACCGGTGGCTGTTTTCTTTTTCTTCCAGGCCAATCAAACCAAATGAAATTCTGCCTCCGGAGAAGGGACGAGAGGTAGCCAAAGAGCTGGGCATCCCTTACTACGAGACCAGTGTAGTTGCCCAATTTGGCATCAAGGACGTCTTCGACAACGCCATCCGAGCGGCCCTCATCTCCCGGCGGCATCTCCAGTTCTGGAAATCCCACCTCCGTAATGTCCAGAGGCCGTTGCTCCAGGCCCCTTTCTTGCCCCCCAAGCCCCCTCCCCCCATCATCGTTGTCCCCGACCCTCCTTCCAACAATGAAGAGCGCCCGGCTCATCTGCTGGAGGATCCTTTGTGTGCAGATGTTATCCTGGTGC
This sequence comes from Pantherophis guttatus, assembly GCF_059756535.1. Classification (NCBI taxonomy): domain Eukaryota; kingdom Metazoa; phylum Chordata; class Lepidosauria; order Squamata; family Colubridae; genus Pantherophis; species Pantherophis guttatus. The sequence goes on from NC_142071.1 coordinate 7,038,826, forward strand.
TGCAAGAGAGAATCAAAATCTACGCGCACAAGATCTACCTCTCCACCGCCTCCTCCAAGTTCTATGACTTGTTCCTGATGGACCTGGACGAGGAGGGCCAAGAGGAGATGACGGGAAGCAGCATCAGGATGGGCGCTGCGGAGCGAACGGTTCCTCAGGAACGGCATCATCACCACGGGCGGGACTTCCTCTTGAGGGCTGCTAGTTTTGACATCTGTGAGAGTACTGAAGAAGCTGGCTCCGGCCAGCAAAAACCGTGCCTTAGAGCCTCCACCAGCGATGGGATTTTGCGGGGCAAGAACTACGGGGAACGAGGGCTAAAGCGGGGGAGAATCCTCTCCTCTTGGAGCCGTGCCTTTGTCAGCATCCAGGAGGAGATGGCCGATGACCCCGTGACCTACAAACCCCGGCTGATGGTGGTCGTGAAGATGGATCCCTCCATCCAGCTGGGACCGTTCAGGGCCGTGCTCAAATATCTGTACACCGGGGAGCTGGATGAGAACGAGAGAGATCTCATGCATATCGCCCACATTGCTGAACTGCTCGAAGTCTTCGACCTCAGGATGATGGTGGCCAACATCCTCAACAACGAGGCGTTCATGAACCAGGAGATCACCAAAGCCTTCCACGTCAGGAGAACCAACCGGGTGAAAGAATGTCTGGCCAAGGGGACTTTCTCTGGTAGGTTGGGAAGCGAGATTTTGCAGTGGTCTAAAGCCAGGGGTCTTTAATTCAACTGAGACATCCTTTTGAGCTCCCAACGGGACAACCGACTTGATGAATGAAGGCAAATAATTGTGTCCCAGGATTAATGTTGCAGGATCCAATCCGAGTCGGTCACCAGGACCAGAGGTTTAGTCTTCTGAACTTTTGGACTCAAGCTGGAGCCCATCCCCGGGAAACCTCCCCCCTCTCTCTCCCTCCCTCTCACTCTCTCCCTTCCCCCTCTCCTTCCCTTCATCTCTCTCTCTTTCTCTCTCCCTCACTCCCCCTCTGTCTCCCTCTCCCTCTCTCTCTTCTTCTCTCCCCTCCCTCTCTCCCTCCCCCTCTCCTCTTCCTCTCCCTCCCTCCCTCTCCCTCTCTCCTCCCTCTCTCTTTTTCTCTCCCTCTCTCCCCTCCCCCCCTCTCCTTGTCTCCCTCTCCCTCCCTCCATCTACCTCTCTCTCCCCTCCCCTCCCTCCCTCTCCCTCCCTCTCTCCCCTCCACTCTCTCCCTCCCTCTCTTCCTCTCCCCTCCACTCTCTCCCTCCCTCTCTTCCTCTCCCCTCCCTCTTCCTCTCTCTCCCTCCCCCTCTCCTTCTCTCCCTCCCCCTCCCTCCCTCTCTCTCCTCTCCCTCCCTCCATTTCTCTCTCTGTATGTCTCTCTCTCCCCCATCTCTCTCCCCCTCCCTCCCTCTCTCTCCCTTTCTCCAGAATGTGTGCACTGGGCTGTTCTAAGCATTGTATTTATATGTTGCCTGGTTATGCGTGGCGTTTAGTTGTTAATTAGGAAGTTGATGGGCGGCTATTAAGTCATTAGTTGTTTCCTTTTGCTGCCTCAAGCCCTAGCCTTCTAAGTTTCCTGAGGATTGGTTCTAGCTTGAGCCCAAAAACTTGGAAGAATAAATCTTTGGTCCCGGGTGACCGACTCAGATTGGATCCTACAATCTACTGAGCATCGATCTCAGGGGAAACCTGCCTTATTCTGGGTGTGAATGTTGTATCGCAAGGTGTCATACAACTGTCTATTGAGTTGCAGTCCAAGTGAGGTCAAATAAGCGAATAGGGCATTTTAGCTTCTGTTGTTTCCTGTGCGTGTGTGCGTGCATTGGTGATTGGTGCTTTGCTCTCCCCACAAAAATGAACTTGGCTGCTTGTGGGGGAATCACGACTGCCAAGTCTGCCTTTTCTGTGTGCCAACATTCTGCATGTTCCTTGGTTGAAAACGTATCCTGCATTTAAAACATCTTACTCGCTAGGGAAACTATTACTTTAAAGTCTTCTGCTTTGCTATTTGGTGTCAGGCACAAAAGACCAGGTCCATACATGAGAGTTCAATTAAACCGATATTTTGTTAAAAGCCCATGCACAGGAATCTTCTCAATTAAGGGTTGGCATCTGCTTAAAGCAGAGGTCTTCAAACTTGGCAGCTTTAAGACTTGTGGACTTCAGCCCCCAGAATTCTCCAGCCAGCTATGCTATGCTGGCTGGAGAATTCTGGGAGCTGAAGTCCACAAGTCTTAAAGCTGCCAAGTTTGAAGACCTCTGCCCTAGCCAGTCATGCTGACTGGGCAATTCTGGGAGTTGAAGCCCACAAGTCTTAAAGCTGCCAAGTTTGAAGACCTCTGCGGCCCAGCCAGTCATGCTGACTGGAGAATTCTGGGAGCTGAAGTCCACAAGTCTTAAAGCTGTCAAGTTTGAAGACCTTTGGCATAGAGTTAGATACGGGTCAATAGCACTCAAAAGGAGTTGGAATTCATTCTCTTGTGGCTACGTAGAGATTCTTGGCTGATTCCCCCTTTTCATTCCACCCCCAGTTCTGCCATTCCATTCTCTTCCAACTGGATTTACATAGGCAGAGAAGCACCGGTTCCAATGTGAGGTTAAAATCTTATCCAATCTCCAAGCGGGAGAGTTTGGATAAGGTTTATCACCTCATTTGGTACCGATGTATCCCATGGCCCTTCTACCTCCTCAGAAGGAAGACAGAAGCCTGCTGTCAAACAAGATGACCAGCTCTTTCACTACTCCAGGCATCTCGGCCGGCACTGGTTTAACAGCAGTATTAAAGAATAGAATAGAATAGAATGGAATGGAATGGAATGGAATGGAATAGAATAGAATAGAATAGAATAGAATAGAATAGAATAGAATAGAATAGAATAGAATAGAAAATATGGAATGGAATGGAATAGAATAGAATAGAATAGAAAATATGGAATGGAATGGAATGGAATAGAATAGAATAGAATAGAATAGAATAGAATACAATAGAATACAATAGAATACAATAGAATACAATAGAATAGAAAATATGGAATAGAATGGAATAGAATAGAAAATATGGAATGGAATGGAATGGAATGGAATAGAAAATATGGAATGGAATGGAATGGAATAGAATAGAATAGAATAGAATAGAATAGAATAGAATAGAATAGAATAGAATAGAATAGAATAGAATAGAATAGAATAGAATAGAATAGAATTCTTTATTGGCCAAGTGTGATTGGACACACAAGGAATTTGTCTTTGGTGCATATGCTCTCAGTGTACATAAGGAGAATAAAATACATTCATCAAGAATAAAAAAAGATACAACGGACAAAATCTTCTTTGCCATTCTTAAACCAGGCTTGGCAAGTTCTTTCGAAATAGGCATAATCTAGACATCCATTTCCAGCGTGTCAGGGATGCGTAACTATAGCATGTTTTCCTTCTTTGCAGATGTCACTTTTATACTGGATGATGGTGCTATCAGTGCCCACAAGCCCTTGCTGATCTCCAGTTGTGACTGGATGGCTGCCATGTTTGGGGGTCCTTTCGTTGAGAGCTCAACTCAGGAGGTGAGGCAACCTTGAGCATGGACTGAGAAATGTATTTATGTATATTATTTAGCAAGAGCAATGGACTTATATACCGCTTTACGGTGCTTTACAGCCCTCTCTAAGCGGTTTACAGAGTCAGCCTCTTGCCCCCAACAATTTGGGTCCTCATTTTACCCACCTTGGAAGGATGGAAGGCTGAGTCACCCTTGAGCCTGGTGAGATTCGAACTGCCAAATTGCAGGCAGCCAGCAGAAGTAGCCTGCAGTACTGCACTCTAACCACTGCACCACCGAGGCTCATTTATTTATTTACCCACCTTTATTACTTTATACATAACTCAAGGTGGCAAACATACAGTACATAATATTCCTCCTCCTCCTCTTTCTACTCTTTTTCCCCACAACAACAACAACACCTCACCTGTGAGGTGAGTTGGGCTGGAACCACTGGCCCAAAGTCATCCAGACAGCTTTCATGGCCAAAGCAGGACTAGAACTCACCATCTCCTGGCGATTGGCTCAAAGTCACCCAGCTGGCTTTCATGTATGTCTAAGGCAGGACTAGAACTCACAGTCTCTTGGCTAGTTGGCCCAAAGTCACTCGGCTTTCATGCGAGACTAGAACTCCGAGTCACCTGATTTCTAGCCACCTGGTGCCTTAACAAAACCAACTCTCTCTTTTTTTTCATGTAACCTCATGTAGTTACAGTCACGTCCCTAAATGTCCCCAGCAGCTTTTTCTACATGGTTCTATTCACCTGTTTCAACAAACATTAGTTCTTCACAACAGTCTACATGCAACACAATTCTTCCCACCTCACAGCTCTGGTGTTCTCTGTGCAAAATGCACCAAATGTTTGAATGCTGCTTTGAAAGAGAACAGCAGCTGGAGAAGGATATAAAATGGGTTCCATATGGTTGAAGAAAATATGGAGATTGTATTGTATTGTATTGTATTGTATTGTATTGTATTGTATTGTATTGTATTGTATTGTATTGTATTGTATGTTTTATTTTGTTTTTTCTTTTGTTCTGTTTTTATTATTTTATTTTATTTTATTTTATTTTATTTTATTTTATTGGATAGGATAGGATAGGATAGGATAGGATAGGATAGGATAGGATAGGATAGGATAGGATAAGATAGGATAGGATAGGATAGGATAGGATAGAATAGAATTCTTTATTGGACAAGTGTGATTGGACACACAAGGAATTTGCCTTAAATATATATGCTCTCAGTGTACACAAGGAGAATAAAATACATTCATCAAGAATAAAAAGATACAATACTTACTGATAGTCAAGTTTGTGATACTTTGATAAGCTATCAAATCGTATTAGGAAACAATTAAAAACAATATAATTGAAAGATACAAGCAACATGGATATAGTAATAAGTGGGAAGAGATAGGTACTAGTAAGGATGAGAAGAATAATAGTAATGCAGCCTTAGTAAATAATGTGACAGTGTTGTGGGAATTAGTTGTTTAGCAGAGTGATGGCGTTCGGGAAAAAACTGTCCTTGTATCTAGTTGTTCTGGTGTGCAGTGCTCTATAGCATCGTTTTGAGGGTAGAAGTTGAAACAATTTATGTCCAGGATGCGAGGGGGTCTTATTTTATTTTATTTTATTTTATTTTATTATTTTTATTTTATTTTATTATTTTATTTTATTTTATTTTATTATTTTATTATTCTTTTATTTTATTATTTTCTTTTCTTTTATTATTTTATTTTATTTTATTATTTTATTTTATTTTATTTATTTTATTATTATTTATTTTATTTTAATTTTGCAAAATGGTACAGATTTAACCCCTTGGTATCCTCATCATTGCAGGTAGTTCTACCGTACACCAGTAAGAGTTGCATGCGAGCAGTGCTTGAGTACCTGTATACTGGCCAGTTCTATTCTTCTTCAGACCTTGATTACATGAAGCTCATCATCTTGGCCAACCGCTTGTGTCTCCCACACCTGGTTGCACTCACAGGTAATTCTAAGAACCGCGTTGCATTTCCTCTCTTTGCATCTATGAAACGATGAGTCATTTCAAATGCCAAACGTAGGAAATAAACATCGTACTTATTTTTGATTTTGGACGCACTCTATGTGTGTCAAGTTTATATTTGCCTTTTTATTCACCTCAGCTTTCAGTGAATAGGACTGTCAGGGTTCCAAGTAACACCCCCAACGAAAGAAAACTCCGAGGCTAGAAGTTCCTCAAAGTTCCTTTTTTTAGAGATGTCATATTGGCACATCTGGGAAAACCCGAATCTGAAAGCTTCCAGGTTTTCCCCACTCAAAGAAAAGTCCAAGCCCCTGTCCCAGCACCCACATGTCCATCACGTGGTCCAATCAAAGCACCGTCCCAACTGGAGATCCCTCCCAGTTCCAGCCTCCCAAGTGCAGGGCAAGATGTCCTTGACTCTCTGAGAAAGGAATGTTATTATGACTACATATCACCCCGCTCCATACAATCCCCCCTCCCAGTTTCCCACAGTAGTAAATGTGGCAGGCCTGAAGGCCCAATGCAAAATATGGCTTTCCAGAACTGACAAGGTCTATTTTAAAAAAATGCAATATAGGATACTGTTTCTCAGATTATTATTTCTAGACCACCAATAACTCAATTGGCTTGTTATTGGCAAGACAGAAATTTAAATCTTCTTTGCAGGCCACGTAATGAACCAACTGACTGTGTTTTATATTTTTATTGTTTTGCAGAACAGTTCACTGTGTCTGGTTTGATGGAAGCAACGCAGATGTTAGTGGATATAGATGGCGATGTCCTTTTGTTCCTGGAGCTGGCTCAGGTATGAACAACTCACTTAGAGTCAATACAAAATTCTCCTCGTTTTGGAATAGTGTTATATAGGAATAGGAATATATTCCATTCCAGTGTTGGGTGTCAAAATTTTTTACTACCGGTTCTGTGGGTGTGGCTTGGTGGGCATGGCCTGGTGGGCGTGGCAGGGGAAGGATACTGTACAATCTCCATTCCCTCCCCAATCCAGGGGAAAGTTACTGCAAAATCCCCATTTCCTCCTGATGAGTTAGGACTCGGGAGGCAGAGAATAGATGGGGGCGGGGCCAGTCAGAGGTGGTATTTACCGGTTCTCTGAACTACTCAAAATTTCTGCTACCGGTTCTCCAGAACTGGTCAGAAACTGCTGAAACCCCAGCTCTGTTCCATTCCCGGCCATCCAGTCAGAGCTGAAGAAGCTTCTTGGATGAGAAGCGAAACGTCTTCAAAGAAAACCCAAAAAGTCCAGTTGCTTCTTGAAAAAGCACCTTTGGGACAACCAGGACCTGGAGATGATTGAGAATCTCCGTAAATGAATAGGAATTTAGGAATATTCTTTATTGGCCAAGCGTGATTGGACACAAAAGGAATTTGTCCCCTGGTGCATATGTTCTCAGTGCATACAAACAAGTCATGAGTTCATTTATCATAACATATATGAGTTATAACTGTATAACAAGTCATGAGATCATATATCATAACAATAATAAATCATAGGCTACATTTAGCTTTTTAAATTGTCAACGGGTTTTAGTTTGAATGTTTTAAATTCTGGGCCAAAGTCATGTAATTCTTTTAAAAATTTTAAATTTTGTATTGGTATGTGTTTTAGTTCTGGCTGTGCACCGCCCTGAGTCCACTAGGAGAAGGGCGGGATACAAATTGAATATAATAAATAAATAAATAATAAATAAATACAAACAACAAGTGAGAAATCATAAGATACCAATAGGAGACAGCAGTAGGAAAGATGAGAAGGATAATAGAAATACAGCCCAACTACATGGGTGAATATCTTTAGATAATGCTGTGGAAATTAGATGTTCAGCAGAGTGATGGCATGGGTGAAAAAATCTCTCTCTTTGTGTCTAGTTGTTTTGGCATTATATTATTTGGCATTATTTTATTGTTCTTCTTTTGGAATCTTGCTGGCCATAATCTGATACTCATCTCATGATACGTTCTATGAAGCTCAACGCTTCTGCATTGACTCGGATGAGATCCTTCTTTTTATTTATTTATTTTTATTCAGGTATTTATATCCCCGCCTTTATTATTTTTTTAAAATGGCACAAGGCGGCGAGCGTATCCCAACACTCCTTCCTCCTCCTATTTTCCCCACAACAATAATCCTGAGAGGTGAATTGGGATGAGAGAGAAGGACTTGGCCCCAAAGTCAACCAGCTAGTATTTCGTGACGAGAGCAGGACTAGAACTCACAGTTTCTTGCCTGGTGGAGATGTCAACTATGGCAAATTTATGATCTGTGGACTTCATCTCCCAAAATTCCTGAACCAGCATGGTTCACAGGCCATAAAATTGCCATAGATACCCATCCCTTCACTAGATTGTACGGATTCTTTCTTCCTTTTCAAAGGAAGAGTTGACTCAAAAGGTCTACAGAACAAGTCTAAATATGTGCCAGTAGCTAAGAGTCCAAATTTTGCTCATCTGATCATGAGGATGAGGTGTCGTAAGTGTAAAAACCTATCGTAAGTCACTTTTTTCAACGTTGTTATAATGTTGAGTCATTAAATGAATGTTTGTTAAGTCAAAGACTAGCTGTATAGCTTTCCTGGCTAAATGCAAATAAATTGGTGACTCACCCCAGCCTGTCTTTTTCTCTTCCCCCAGTTCCATGGTGCCTACCAGCTTGCCGATTGGTGCCTCCACCATATCTGCACCAACTACAACAATATCTGTCGCAAGTTCCCTCGGGAAATGAAAGCAATGTCAGCAGGTAGGTGTGAGTTTGTAGAACAGTGGAGCTGCTTTCCAGTTAGGCAAGGGAGTTGCATAGATCAGGGGTCTCCAACTTTGGCAACTTTAAGACTTGTGGACGTCAACTCCCAGAGTTCCTCAGCTGAGGAACTCTGGGAATTGATGTCCACAAGTCTTAAAGTTGCCAAGGTTGGAGACCCCTGGCGTAGATCATAAAGATGACTCTAACCGTTTTTGCAAGCTTTTTATGGCACAGAGTTGTCATCTCTACTTGCTGCCTTTATCCCTTTTGCAATCTCAAGAGGGGGGAAAATAATAATCTGAAAATGAACAGCCCGAGAAGTTATTTACGGTTGCTTCTCCACCAATTAAAGAACTGGATTCATCCATTCTTGATGCTCCGAGCTGCTCCCAGTCTTTGCTCTACCATCAATTTATGTCTCCGCAAGCCCAATGCAGTTCTTGGAGCTAAACAGGCTAGCCCGATTTAAGTTTTCTTGCCATGCCTGCATTTCGCAAATAGGCAAGGCTTGCTTGGTAGCCGACAAAATACCTAGCTGGGCATGCAAACATGCATGGAGTACACTACCACGTTGTTGGTTTTATTTTGACGTTGCAAACTGCCGTCGGACAGTCGTTTTTATATTGCAACCGGCTGTAAAAAAAAAAGGAAGTTACATTTGTATGAGTATTTCAGAAATACTAGAGCAGTGATGGCTAACCTTTTTGCCATCGCGTGCCAAAAGCTGGGGGAGTGTGGGGTGGTCACACAGGTGTGTGCTCACATCCATAATTCTATGTGCCCTGCCCACCCCCCCACGCATGCGCGCGCAACCCCTCCGGGCCGTTTTTTGCCCTTCCCAGGCTCCAGAGGCTTTCTAGGAGCCTGGGGAGGGCAAAAACAGCCTTCCCCACCACTCCGGAGGCCGGAAACACTTCCGGTGGGCCCAGAAGTCCCAAAGCGCATGCGTGCTGGAGCTGAGCTAAGGCAACGCTCGCGTGCCCACCAATATGGCTCAGCGTGCCACCTGTGGCACGCGTGCCATAGGTTCACCATCACGGTACTAGAGGGACGCGGTGGCTCAGTGGCTAAGAGGCTGAGCTTGTCGATCGAAAGGTCAGCAGTTCAGCAGTTCGAATCCCTAGTGCCGTGTAACGGGGTGAGCTCCCGTTACTTGTCCCAGCTTCTGCCAACCTAGCAGTTCGAAAGCAGGTAAAAAATGCAAGTAGCAAAATAGGGACCACCTTTGGTGGGAAGGTAACAGCATTCCATGCGCCTTTGAGGTTGAGTCATGCCAGCCACATGACCACAGAGACATCTTCGGACAGCGCTGGCTCTTTGGCTTTGAAATAGAGATGAGCACCGCCCCCTAGAGTCGGGAACGACTAGCACATATGTGCGAGGGGAACCTTTACCTTTACCTATTTCAGAAACAAGAAACAGAAGAACTCTTAATATCGGGCCGAGGTTCTTAACGTCTCTTTAATTTTTTTCTCTGCAGAAAATCAGGATTACTTTGAGAAGCATCGGTGGCCCCCCGTTTGGTACCTGAAGGAAGAAGATCACTTCCAGAGAGCCAGGAAAGAGCGCGAGAAGGAAGACTACCTCCATCAGAAACGGCAGCCGAAGAGACGGTGGCTCTTCTGGAATGCTTCTTCCCCGTCCTCGTCGGCAGCCACAGCTTCCTCTTCCTCTTCCTCCTCCTCCTCTTCCTCTGCTGTGGTTTGAGGGTTGCACTGCCTATGCTTCGATGGCTCTTAGAAGATGGAGGAAGGAGCCTACTGGTGCCTGGCATTCCAAAGGCGCGTGGCGAGAGATGCCACAGGCTGCGGCCCTCAGCGGGGAAAATCCGCATGAATATCCCCGAGAGGCCAATGGGGGAAAAACCCGAAGGAGAGCAACTCAGGAGCCAGAATGTCCAACATCTCATCCAGAGCTCTGGGTGGTCTCCATCCCTGCCTCGGCTAGTCTAGAAGCACAGCAGATGGAGGCTCCCACCGGTGGAACGGAACGCGGTCCTGTTTTCTTTCCGAGAGGCTCAACTCATCCAGCGGGACTGACTCCCTTTTGCAAAAAAAAAAAAAAAAAAAAAAAAAATGCTGGAGGAGGGAAAAAATTGTTTGTTTTTGTTTAAAGTGGGGGGGGGAAACACAATTACTCCAAGAAAGATGGAGCCATTCTGTATTTTTTTTTCTTTTCCCCTTTGCAAAAAAAAAGTTTTCTTAAAAAAAAAAAAGTATTATGTACCTCACATCGACCATTCTCTGCACCTTAACATTTCAAGCTGCTGCAGATGCTGCGTGTCCCAGAACTTTCGTTTTACCTTTCTGGGTTCCTGGCAAAAGGGCCACTTTATTTTTGGTTGCACTTAACGACTACCCAGGCACTTATCTCTTAGATGTTTTGCTTTGAGCAAGGAATGTTGTCCTGCCAGCAAATGGCGGACGCCCCTATGAAGGAGACGCTGGCCAAGAGAAGCACAGATCCTCCACTGGGGTTCAAGGGCGAGGGATGGGGGGCAGAAATGACCCTAGAATAGAGAAAAGCAGTTTGGCAAAGCTGGAAAGCTGCTGCTCCCACCCACTTCCCTCCCCCTCCACTTAATTTTGTCAGTAGTTTGCAACACAATCTACAAGACTGACCAAACATGGCAGATTAGGAGAAAAATGGGAGGAAGAGAACGATTCCCCGCCCGATTTTGGCCATAATGCTTGAAGATGCACTTGTATGAAAGAGTATAAACCCATCCACCCCCCAGCAGTTAATGTGCTGTTTTAATGAAAATGAAAACACCAACCAATACACATCCTGGATTTTAGTGTGGAAGGTTCTGTTGTAATAAATGGTATTTTAAAGAGACGGTTGTGAACTTGTCTGTGACTTGGAAGGGGAAGGAAAGAAGAGAGGGTGACAATCCGGAGCAGTGGGTGGGTTGCAGTTCTGAATAGTAGCAATGGCATTTAGGATTATATATCATCCATAGTGATTTGCACTCACTGGAGAAGAGCCTAATGCTGGGAACGATGGAGGGCAAAAGAAGAAGGGGATGGCAGAGAATGAGGTGGCTGGATGGAGTCACTGAAGCAGTCGGCATGAGCTTAAATGGACTCCAGAGGATGGTAGAGGACAGGAAGGCATGGAGGAACATTGTCCATGGGGTCATGATGGGTCGGATATGATTTCGCAACTAACAGCAAAAGTGCTTTACAGCACTTCTTGGTTTACAACATCAGCATGTTGCTCCCCAACAATCTGGGTCCTCATTTTACCGACCTTGGAAGGATGGAAGGCCGAGTCAACCTTGAGCCAGTCAGGATTGAACTCCTGGCAGTGAGCAGAGTTAGTCTGCAATACTGCATTCGAACCACTGCGGCTTCTGACTGTGCTTCGGATAACTAAAGCTTTAGTGTTGTGAGCTTTTACCTACAATAGCTTTTGCTAAAGTAGAAGTCAGGAGACATGTTCTAGTACCCCAAGTATTGCCTCAGAAGCAAAAAGAAGATGACAACGCAAGGTGTTTGATCCCATTAGGATCGAACTCTAGACTCTGGGCAGTTTGCCCACAATACCACACTTTAACCACTGTGCCACCAGGGCTTTAGGCTCCACCAGCCTAGCTGCAAATTCTAGGCCCGTGATGGCGAACCTATGGCACACGTGCTGGAAGTTGCATGCAGAGTCATCTCTCCGGGCATGACAACGGCTGCCCTTTGCTCTTCTGGGTTCTGGCGTGCACATGGGCGCTGACCAGCTGGTCTTCACATGCAGGAGCACTGGAAACTGGAAAAGCAGCTCCCTGGCGCTCATGCACATGCTGGGAAGCTGAGCTTCCGATTTCCAGCAAGCACATGCCAGTTGGTCTTTGGACGCGCATGCCGACGCCGGAAACCAGAAGCTCAGCTTTCTGACATGCATATGCATGCCAGGGAGCTAAACTCTTCTGGATTTTGGTGCTTCCCCATGCACACCTGTACCCATTTTGGCACTTGGTCCGAAAAGGTTCGCCAACACTGTTCTACATCTTGCAGTTATTGAAAGTTAACAATAGCTGCAAAGAGGATGTGTGAGTCACCTGCATTAGAACTAGAATTTCTTTGCGGGCCCTCAAGAATAAACTCTGATATTGGCATAAAAAATTCCCTCTACTAATAAAATTTATTTAGCCAACTTGCACTCACAAAAGGAAGTTTGAAAATGTTCAGCCCTACTAGAGGTACGGGTATCGTGGAGTAGGATACAGAATGTTCTATGTTCTTTCTCCAACTGGCACAACTTCTTGTGGTCCACCAGCAGCCTGCAGAGCTGGCAGTGGAGTCGGACCATGAGGAGGCTGGGGAGGAACATGGACCAGTCATGGAGTCTGGGGAAGGCTCAGTTGAGGGCTTTGCGTCGGAGGCAGAAATGGGGCCAGGGCCATCTGGGAGTTATGCGCGGACTCCAGAGCCTCCAGAGTCAGGCATCAGAGAGGCAGAGGAAGAGAGGGAGCCTGTTCCTAGTGCGCACATGTGCAAAGCTGCCAGAAGGCAAGAACAGTTAAAATAAAAGGGACGACTCGGGAGTAAGGCCTGGAGATGATTGGCTCCTCCCATAAAGCTTAAAAGAGGAGTACAGGCACGTGGGCCCTTTGCAGGAAAGCAACATTGATAATTCAGTTCCCAGTCGGCATCTCTGTTTGATTCTGGACTTTGTGTGGCTTTGCCAAGTAGGTCTTTGGCAGAGTGTCAAGGGAGATAAAGGTTGGTGATTATCCCGAAGGACTTCTCCCAAAATACTTTTTGCAACTAATTGGGACTCAGCTGTGAATGAAAATAATTCACCCAATTTAAAAAAAACAACGAACAAAATACAAGCAATCCAGAAGTAGTATTCAGTTTTGGTCGCCACGATGTAAAAAAGATGTGGAGGCTCTAGAAAGAGTGCAGAGAAGAGCAACAAAGATGATTAGGGGACTGGAGGCTAAAACATATGACGAACAGTTGCAGGAACTGGATATGTCTAGTCTGATGAAAAGAAGGACTAGGGGAGACATGATAGCAGCGTTCCAATATCTCAGGGGTTGCCCCAAAGAAGAGGGAGTCAAGCTATTCTCCAAATCCCCTGAGGCCAGGACAAGAAGCAATGGATGGAAACCAATCAAGGAGAGCAGCAACTTAGAACTAAGGAGAAATTTCCTGACAGTTAGAACAATTAATCAGTGGAACAACTGGCCTCCAGGAGTTGTGAATGCACTGGAAATTTTTAAGAAGATATTGGATAACCATTTGTCTGAAGTGGTGTAAAGGTTTCCTGCCTAAGCAGGGGGTTGGACTAGAAGACCTCCAAGGTCCCTTCCAACTCTGTTATTCTATTCTAGTATGGTAAATTTTAATCCAGTGAAGAATTTGATTCCCACCCTCTTTTTCCCTCTCATTGGAGGGGAGGGGGGGGGCTTGAGGGTTTTTAACGATGAGAACACAAAAAGCCAGGGAGAAAAAGTTAATACCAAAACCAAGAAAAGTTCTGTTTGCTTAACACAAGAAATATGTCTTTGTTGTGGCCCCGCCCTCTGAGCCTATCTCATCGGAGGAAGAAAGCTCCGAACATGAGGAAGAGGAGTCAGCCAGGCCTCCCTCTCCAGGCCCCTCCCCTCTGGCACTGTCTCAGGTGCCGGCCGAGGGAGAGGAGATTAGCAAGGAGCCAGGTGTCTCGGATGAGAGTGAAGGAGAGCCGTCATTCCTGGATGCACGCCAACGAAGGCGTGATAAACGGTTGCAGCAGTTAAGGAGGCATGCTAGGGATTATGACTGAGTCACTGGACCACACCCCAGAGACTATATAAGAGAGGGTGGTGGCTGGTAAAACTCCGTGACGAACAAAAACGAACTTTGGCTAGTCACTTGAACAACGTCTGAAGCTGCTGAAAGGGATATTGTTTTTGCTGGACTATTTGCAATGCGTATGTAATTTTATGTTATCTGTTGCAGTAAAAGCTCTTGGCAGACGGTGCTTATATTGCTGCCAAGTTTGAGATAACGACCTGTGTGCGTGCCAAGTACTTTCTTAACCCTCGGCTGGCTGTGTTTGTGTGTGTGTGTGTGGACGGGGACAGATCAGTCTTAATAGACCACACAACAGTGAGCAATTTTTAATGTTGGTTTTATTTATTGCAAAACAGAACTTTACATAGTACCTATTTTCGTTGTAACTTTCAATAGGCAAAGAGCAAAAAGCAAGACTATAAATTAACCAAGAATTTACACAAACCCAAACACATTTTTTTTAAAAGTTTTTTTTTAACCATCTAAAATACTTCTTTATCTTAAGTTAACATTTCTACACGAAGTTAACTTTTAAAGAGAAAAGAAAACGGAAACAAAAAGCATATATTAAATATCTAGAAACAGATACAACTTTGAAACAAACTTCAACTTGAAGGGTAACTATTTACAACATTACTTTTGTTTCTTAATTTCAATTTTCAAGTTTTCAAATATGGCATTCTACCTTTGGCAAGATCCAGATCCCAGCTGCTAAGAAAGAAGATTTGGACTTGTTATCATCCTATGGTGTTAGCCAATACATCGGAGAGAAATATGTTGAATCTCAGAGATTTACAGGCGACCCGGTCTTCCAACTCCACAAAAACTTAATCAGATGGACTTGGTCATCAAGACTTCCGTCACGTACCACATGCAAAATGCATGCAGGAGACTTAAGATTTTAAAAAGCTCGGGGTCGATCATTATGTACCCTCTTCTCTTTAATGCTGCAGTGATTTCCTGCATTCCATACCAAATAAAAATTCTCGTGGCCCTCTTTTTATTGGCCTCTGGAAATGCCACAGAGTAAGGCAAATTCAAATTCATCCCGATTAAAAAAAAAAATGTTATTTTCACTCAAAACAGTAAGCCACAGTGTAAAGTCACAGCTGAGTGTTCTGGATATTGAGGCTTATCCAGAACAGTTGTCTACCCAAGAAGCTGTTGGACAGTTCCTCGGGCAATGGGAAGATGGCTCTGCCATCCAAATTCGCAATCTCTCTGCTTTCCTTCCGTCCACCACTCCTCTTGAATTAAATTGTTGACTGCTGAAAGTTATGGGCAGAAACCATCCCACCTAATTCCTCTTGTGCTGATGTTGTCGTACAAATATTGTCCGGAATCAAGGACACATTGCAAACACAGTAAGCTAGCCAAAACAGCAATGCCATAACATAGATTTCAGAGGGGACCGAATCCACTCACTACCAAACATGAATAGTCTTTATCCAGAATCAAATGTGGGCTGTCAAAAGCAGAGAATTCAACACTGAAAAGAGGGCAGCGCACAAAGGCCAATGTTGTACACCAGAAGTCTCCAACCTTGGCAACTTTAAGACTTGTGGACTTCAACTCCCAGAGTTCCTCAGCCAGCTTTGCTGACTTCAACTCTGGGAGTTGAAGTCCACAAGTCTTAAAGTTCTCAAGGTTGGAGACCCCTGTTCTACACAACTTCAGGGCCACCTTGGACCCTACAAGAGGGATCTGAATGCGCTGACCTACTACAGCTGCAAAGGAAAGCTGATATCACAGATAAAAGGGGTGGAAAAAAAATCAAAATATTGAAAGATCTCAGTGAAGTCAAGGTCAACTGAACTTTTCTTGCAATTCCAATTTAATCCAAAAGTTTAAATCCTGGTGGACCGATTAGCAGGCTCAGAGGAAGCATGCCCCAAATTGTAGCTTTTTAAGAGATTTTTTTTAAAAAAAAACCTGCTCCACTCGTTGCCAAAATCTCACTCTTGAAAGTTGCTTTAGTCCTGGTTTTTATTTTTATTTTGCAAGCCCAGTTCAAACCCGAACAGAGTGGGGGGAGGAATATTCATATCTGTAAATCTAGGGGGGTAAATCTATTTTTATTTTTAAAAAAATAATTTTTAATGGAACCAAAGAGGACCATTCTAAAAAAAAAAATTCTAATAAGTGAGTTTTCACCTAAATGTAAGGGGTTGGGGGTTTGGAGATCAATCTAACCCTGCTTTTCTTCCTCTTATTTGGAAGTATTGTATGAGTGTCTTTCCCTAGGAAGTCCCTAGGAATGGGGACAAACCACCAGGAAGCTGCCCAATGTAGCACAGCTGGGTCAGATCGAATGCTTACTTAGCCCAGCTGTTAGGATGGCTGCCAGCAAGTTGCCTCTACAAAGGCCAAGAGCCAAAGAATGCAACCTTACCTTGCCGTGATTTCCAAAATATTGATATAATCTCCTTTTAACGACTCCATAATCCATAATCCTTCGTGGGGTGGAGTCTGGGCAGAGTGTTTACTGGCCGGATGCCCTTCCTATCACCAATGCGGAATTTTATTCAGCAGATCAATTCTCATTGTGCCCAGAGAGAATTTTTTTCAAGAGAATTTCATCAGGGAGAAGAAAATGGGAGGGGGGGAAGGGGGACATGTCTCTCCTAGGGTGATTTTCTTGCATTTTTAATTAGCCCCAGGAAGAAGGACCGATGGAAGCTGTCCTTCAGCATGATGGGTGAGACCGAGAGAACAGAGACTACAATACCTTTACAGGCACAACGAGAACGGAGCTCCGCAATTTACAACCTCGAAGAATTGCTTGCAAAGACGCGGAGTGCAATAGGCCAAATCGCCCCTCTCTCGTGGCCCAAATTAATAATTTACAACATAAAAAATTCATAAGCTTGTTTTTTAAAATTGCCGTAAATAAAAACCCTTGTCACGTTTACTGCAAATCAGAAATAGAATCTTGCAAATTAAAGAACTTCAATTACTGGGGATTTTTTTTAGGGGGGGGTAACGTCTGTAAAGATCAGTACATTTCTTTTTTAATGCTCCTATTTTGACCTTCGAGCAGCAAATACACAATGCACGTATTTTTTTTTAAGGAACTCAAATTAACAGGATATTTTAAAAAGATCAATCAATTCGGGCCAATTTCATCAACGTATTATACGAATTCTCTTGCTGAGGATCTGGATCTTGTCCCGTAGAATATCAATTAATACTAAATTGTAAACAAGTAGTTGGAAAAACCTTCTGCCTCTCTTCTCAAACTACCGAAGAGAGATTCCTACAAACCCTCCAAAGTGCATTTAAGAACAATCCTTTCTTTAGGTGACATGCATAATGGCATGTCTAAAAACGGAGATAGAAAATAATTTTGGGCATAGCATTCCATTTTTGTGAGATACTTCATTTTCACTGAAGAGAAAGAAGAGAAAATGTTTCTAGTCCTGGCAGAAGAAATTCTCTTAAGGAGAGCACCTGAATACACTACATTGCCGTGTATTCCAACCTTACCAGGTGCACCGGCATGCCACTCGTGTGTGGCCTGGTTGCAAATAGGCCACGTCCCAATAGTGGTTCGTGGCCCACAGGTTGTGGACTCCTGCTGTATGGAATTAAGGGAAGGACTATTTCTCCCCTCGACATCTAGTACCCCCGAGATGTAGATACAAGAAATCGGTTTTAAACATTTGGCACTCTCTACCCAGGAGAATTAAATTCAGCAGAAAACTCATGAAAAGCTTCACAGTTTCAACACAATGGCAAATGCTAGCCCATCAAGTGAAAGGATTGTCCTTATTCATGGAGGTTCATTTTTATTTTAAATAGCAGCTAGATTTAAAACCAAATACTTTATACATATATACAAAGATCACAGCATATTCAAAAGAAGACCCAAGTCTATCCAAATTTACCTACGACGAATTATTTTTTTGTAAAAAAAATAATAATAATACAGAATTTATATTGAAAAGGATCCATTTGGCCACCAAAAATAACTTTCATCGGGTGGGGGAGGAAACATCATTTGTACTGAAAAGAATGGGACAGCCTTCAAAATAACACCGGTATAGTAATATTTCTTAGCATGATAATTTCTGAAAAGCCAAATTTGCGTGGCACCTCTTTAAAGAGATGGATCCTTTGGGGTGGGGTGGGCTTAAAGAGCAGTTGTGCCATCCAGGTGGACTAAAGAAAGGAAGAGGGACCTAAGCACAGAGTCCAAGCCATACATGGCACGCTGTTGGCACTTCCTCAACTCCAGGGTGTATTTCCCTGAGATTAAAGGGTGACTTGGCGAAGTCTGTGAAAGGACACCATTCCTGTTAAGGACAGGGCGACAACTATGCCTGGCATAATCCACATCTAATTTTGAAAGCGTATTTTGACTTTGGGTCTCATGTCCAGCACAGTCCTAGCTACCAACATATAGTAGAAGGCCTCGTGCTGGTTTTTATTATTTTAAAATGTAAACAATTGATGACTTGAAGAAGACGCTAGTAACATAACATCTTCTCCTTACCATTCTGCCAGGCGGTCAAAGACTAGATTCAAGAAGAGACCACCTGGCTAAGCATCTAATCTTCGTAGACGTACAAATGCTTATTAAGGAGAATGTTTGTGATTTCTTCTGCGATACCCTTTAAGTCCATGTCCCTGAGCCCCTCCAGAAGAACATTCAAGGTAGCTGCCTGACCATTTTTGTCCAGCCAGGTCCGCAGCATTTGGTAATACTGATCGTTCTTATATTGTGAAGAGATTGTTGCAGAATCAATTTCATTGTCGCTCAACTTGAGGAGCCTCATGAATCTCTTCCAGTACTCCTGGGGCACCTTGTCGATGAAGACGTCAAAAGATTGACTCAGAGCTGGAAAGGAATAGGATCAATTTGAGTTAGATGAAAGGAGGAGGACAAGAACGAGGACGAGGACAACCAGGAGGAGGAGGAGACGACTGTGGGGTCCTTGGTGCTCTCTGAGCTGGGTTGCTTTATTGCAGACCTTTCATTACTCAACTAAATAACATCATCAGTGCTAGAAGGGAGTTGGGTTTGTGAGGAGGAGGAGGAGGATTATTAAACAGCTGCTTCTGATTTCCCTGTTGCTATGGGGAAGTTCTGGGGCACTTTGAAGGACTTTTTCAGAATCAAGTGTTGCATAACTCAGTTGCTTGTCCATATAAAAGTGAAGCTACATTTTTCAAAATTGCATAAATAATTGTTGGCGGATGTCAGCAATGGGGATGAAGTAAGATAGCCTTTGGTAGGACACAGAGGTTTTACAGCTGCTTGCTAGCGCTCTCTCTCTCTCTCTCTCTCTCTCTCTCTCTCTCTCTCTCTCTCTCTCTCTCTCCCTCCCTCCCTCCCTCCCTCCCTCTCACCCTCTCTCTCTCTTGAAATTCAACCCCCGCCCCGCAAAAACTCAACAGAATAAAAAACAAACGAACAGATAAATAAACGAGGCGAAAATAAAATTCTTCATGAAAATAAAAGCAAAACCGTAAAGTTGATCATGGAGACTGAAACGAAGCCAAGCAAAACTAGCTACGTCTGCCACCAAAGTTAAGCTCATGCTAGTGTCTTCAAGTCAGAACAGATTCTGACAGTGATAACCTTGTGGTTTCACAGAAACCAGAAAAACCAGTCTGTAAATTTAACAAGGCAGCTTTGATCACTTCTAGAATAACGGGAAAACGGGCCTAGTTGAAAAAGCAAACATCGTCTGCTCCTGCCTTCCCATATTCTGCCTTTAAAAAAACACAGACACCAGTAGTGTCGACGAAATGTGACTAGAACTTCTTAAACAATTTACTCATATTTAAATCTGTGGAATTTAAGAGGGACCCACATCCCCCTCCCACATCCACCGAAAAACACCCCTGTGGGAGGAGGAATGAGAGAGAGGACAATGTTTTTGGTTTGTGGTTTCCTCTATGGTCAATGTTTCTCGACATTGGTAACTTCAACATAGGCGGATTTCAACTCCCAGAATTCCCCAACCAGCCATGTTGGCTGGAGAATTCTGGGAGTTGAAGCCCACCTATCTTGAAGTTGCCAAGGTTGAAGACACTGTTCTTCAGGGGCTTCCTTGGATGCCACTGAAAGACGTGAAGCTCCCAATACATGTCTCTACTCCAACATCCATGAATTACAGAAACCCGCACAATATTAACCTTGATAACAGAGCTTATTCAGGCTCACTTTACAATTGCCCCCAACTTTAGACAGCACAAGTTTATCAGACCTGGACATCCCATACAAATTACAGGGAACTACATGTGTGTAAATACATGTGTACACATATAGACTAGATGAAACCAGGCTTAATAGCAGTAACTGTGAGAGGGATCTTGGAGTCTTAGTGGACAATCAGTTAAATATGAGCCAGCAGTATAATGTAAACCTAAATTGCATTAACAGAGGGATACATTCAAGATCAAGTGAGGTACTAATACCAATCTATAAAGCCTTAGTAAGGCCACACCTAGAGTACTGCATCCAGTTTTGGTCACCACACTACAAAAAAGATGTTGAGATTCTAGAAAGAGTGCAGAGAAGAGCAACCAGGATGATGAGGGGACTGGAGGCTAAAACATACGAAGAACGGTTGCAGGAACTGGGCATGGCTAGTCTAGTGAAGAGAAGGACCAGGGGAGACATGATAGCAGTCTTCCAATATTTGAGGGGCTGCCACAGAGAGGAGGGGGTCAAGCTATTTTTCAAGGCACCCGAAGGCCAGACAAGGAATAATGGATGGAAACTGATCCAGGAGAGATTCAACCTGGAAATAAGGAGAAATTTTCTGACAGTGAGAACGATCAACCAATGGAACTTAAGCTGCCTTTGGAAGTTGTGGGAGCCTCATCACTGGAGGTTTTCAAGAAGAGATTGGACTGCCATTTGTCAGAAATGGTGCAGGATCTCCTGTTTAGGTGGGGGGTTGGACTAGATGACCTACAGTACAAGGTCCCTTCAAACTCTGTTAATCTGTTAAATGTTTTCAAACATGAGCAACGTTGACACCTCTTGACGTGTCACCGGGAAACAAGAATGAAAGAGAAGACCAATCTGCTCTGAAGCATCTCTTTAACAGGAAAGACTACAGTACAGTGTTGGATTGTGAATCCAGAAGGACAAGAAGTAAATGGGTGGAAGCTTATCAAAGAGAGATCCAACTAAGAGAGGGAGAACTAAATTACCTGTCAGTGTGAATAATCAACAGTAGAACAATTTACCTCCAGAAGTTATGGGTGCTCCATCACTGGAGGTTTTCAAGAAAAGATTGGTCAACCATTTGTCCACAATGATATAGAGTCTCAGGGGGTTGGACTAGAAGTCCTCCAAGATCATTTCCAGCCCTATTGTCCCATGTTCTAGTTCCTATACACCTAATACCATTATATTTCAAGGAGTGTTCTGGCAAAAAGAATCCCGATTAACTTGCAAGAATTTCAGACCACTTACTTTTTGTTTTGTCGTTGCAATTTCTAGGAACTAATTTCCTCATTACTGCATGTTCTCGACCTTCCTATAATGAGAAAGAATAGAAAAGGTAAAGGTTTCTCCTGTGCAGTCATGTCTGATTCTAGGGGGTGGTGCTCATCTCCATTTCTTAGCAGCAGAGCCTGTGTTCTTTGAAGACATTTCTATTGTCACGTGGCCGGCATGACTCTACACTAATGTGCACGGAACGCTGTTACTTTCACACTGAAGTGGTACCTATTTATCTACTTGCATTTGCATGCTTTCAAACCGCTAAATAGGTAGGAGCTGGGGCAAGTAACGGGAGCTCACGCCATCACGCGGCACTCGGGTCTTGAACCCGGGCTGTTAGCTTTCCAGTTGACAAACTCAGCGTCTTTTGACAGCTGAGCCACCACGCCCGCTGAACAAAATAGAAATTTTGAAAGTTGTCTTCAACTTACAACCAATATTGGGATTGGAATTTCCATCGTAAGAGCCGTGGTGGTGCTGTGGTTAGAGTGCAGTAATGCAGGCTACTTCTGCTGACCGCCGGCTGCCTGCAATTTGGCAGTTCGACTCTCACCAGGCTCAAGGTTGACTCAGCCTTCCATCCTTCCGAGGTCAGTAAAATGAGGACCCAGATTGTTGGGGGCAAGAGGCTGACTCTGTAAAACCGCTTAGAGAGGGCTGTAAAGCACTGTAAAGCGGTATATAAGTCTAAGTGCTATTATTAGGAAGTAAGTCATTGCAGTTATAGGTCAAGTTGGACCCAATCTTATGATCATCATTTTTATGATGATTGTTAAGCAAATCACCATGGTTTAAGTGCAAACCGATTGTTCTGAATGGGTGCTTTTGCCAGAAGCGGGCAAAAAAAGGCCAAAAGCTACGATCACGTGGTATACCACATGCCCAGTGGTTAGAATGCAATATTGCAGGAAAACTCTGCCCACAGCATGGAGTTCGATCCTGACCGGTTCAAGATGGACTCGATCTTCCATCCTTCCAAGGTCAATAAAACAAGGACCCAAATTGTTGAGGGGCAATGTGCTTACATTATAAACCATCCAGAGAGTGCTATAAAGCATTGTGGAGTGGTATATAAGCTTAAATGCTATTGCTATTGCTATCATAGGACATTGCAAATGGTTGTAAATGGAAGCCAATTACCAAGTGGGTGAATTACAATCGTCTGACCATGGGAGGTTACAATGGTTGTAATTTGTGAGGAGAGGACTTTTTTCAGGACCATCGTAATTTTGAACAGTCAATAAATAAATACCGTATTTTTTGGAGTGTAAGACGCACTTCCCCCCTCCCTAAAAGAGGGTGAAAATTTGGATGCGTCTTATATACCGAATGTAGGCCCGCCCACCCACCAGCCCCCACCCTTTGGCCTCTGCCTCCCAGTAATTTGCCTCCTTGCAGCAAACAGCCCGTTTCAGCTTCAGCACAAGCAGCTGATTGTCAGTTGGATCGGCCTCCTGACCATCAGCTGTTTCAGGCTGCAGGAATTGCCTATTGCCGTGCCCCATTTCCTGCAAGGAGGCAAATTGCTGGGAGGCAAAGGCAGATTTTTTTTTCTTGTGTTAATCAGGATGTGCTGAAAATGAAACTGAAACAGGCAGTTTGCTGTTTGCTGCAAAGAGGCAAATTACTGAGAGGCAGAGGCAGATTTTTCTTTTCTTATTTTCCTCCCCAAAAAAGGTAAGCACGTCTTATAGTCCGGAGTGTCTTATACTCCCAAAAATACGGTGGTTGTGAATACGGGTGTGACTAACAATCACAACATTTTTACATTTTGGTTACCTCCTCTGGTGCGGAAGCTCTTAACGGATTCATTATTTCTGGTGCTTGTCCATTGGCAGTGCTAAGACTGGGCGAAGGAATTTTGGATTTCTCCGTCCTTTGCATGTTCAACATGTTGTCATGTTCTTCGCTTACTTCTGGACTGGACTTCTTCGGCAGATATTGGAGGAATTGGGTACGCTTGCAAAAAACAAAGATACCGTGGATTTACTAGCTCTAAAAAATAAAATATGACTTTGTCTCTGGATTTCAAGAGTGCGCAAATCCCTTTAGGTATAAAAAGCAAGTCTTACTGAATTAAATGACATTCCAAATATTCATTCTTCCCCATTTAACAGAAGATGCCACTTTAGCTATTGTTTATTTTAGAAGGAGGATACGGTGGGTAGCAATATTCAACAAAGTTAAGAGTGAATTCTGAGAAATACGGTGGCCCAAGTTTTGTGGAGGCTCATTAACCATTGTGATTACTTCAGCAAAATAATGTGACTGTTAAGATTAATTTCCTGTTAAATTAATACTGAATTCATTTAACCAATCCTAGGAAGGGTTTTTTTATTTTATTTTATAGACAAACAAACATACAATGCATAATCAATCATTCAGTGTATGTCAGGGTTTCAGACTGTCTTCAAATAAATTGCATCGCAAACAAAGTCTTTTATAAAACAAACTTCCATTTTATTAAGCACAA
Organism: Pantherophis guttatus; assembly: GCF_059756535.1. Taxonomy (NCBI): domain Eukaryota; kingdom Metazoa; phylum Chordata; class Lepidosauria; order Squamata; family Colubridae; genus Pantherophis; species Pantherophis guttatus. The sequence continues at coordinate 7,062,835 of NC_142071.1, forward strand.
CACTTTTTACACCGACTCGTTGCAGCCGGCACTGACGTTCTGCCCCAAAACCCCTCCTCTTCCTTCCCCCACTCCTCTGCATTCATTGGCTATCTTCCCAATCATTCACCCCTAATCTACTGTTCCAATTCAAAGAATTTCCCCCCTCCCATCCATCTCCTAGGGGACATTATCTCCAGAGGAAATAAGTAGGTGAAAGGCAACCGTCCCGTTGCAGACGCCTGCGTTCTCCTTCTCATGTCAGCACTAGGATAAATGCATCTTGACGTGCTGACAGTGTATTATCTGAGTACATCTTTTGTGTCTTCTTCTTACTCCTCCAATATTTATCATTTCGCAAAAACAGGATGTACAGAGGGTTTGAGAAGCCTGCAGAGTGCTCCAGGGGGCCAGGAAGGGCAAAAACGCTCCCGTTTTTGAGAAAAACGGGCCTCTTTTTGGCCTCCCAAACTCCTCATGCGTCAGGTTTTTGCCCTCCCCAGGCCCCAGGAGCACTCTGCAGGCCTCCCAAACCCTCTGCAGGCCCGTTTTTTGCAAAAAACAGGCCCATGTGCGAGGTGGGGTTTCGGGAGGCCAAAAATGGCTGTATTCAGTGTATAAGACATACCAACATTTCCACCAGGGATGGGTTCTAAAAATTTTTACTACCGGTTCTGTGGGCATGGCTTATTTTGTGAGCGTGGCTTGATGGTCATGTGACAATTCTTTAGGATTTAGCAGAGGTACTGGTCTACCAGGCTTTTAACTGCTTGCAGAGTTTTACCCGTCTACCTATTTATTTTTGCAGACACTGGTCTACCCATTTATTTTTGCAGGCACTGGTCTACTCATGTATTTTTGCAGGCACTGGTCTATGCATTTATTTTTGCAGGCACTGATCTACTCATGTATTTCTGCAGGCACTGGTCTACCCATTTATTTTTGCAGGCACTAATCTACTCGTGTATTTTTGCAGGCACTGATCTACTCATGTATCTTTGCAGGCACTGGTCTACCCATTTATTTTTGCAGGCACTAGTCTACCCATGTATTTTTGCAGGCACCGGTCTACCACCAAACTGCCTTTTACCACTGATCAGCTGTAGGGCGGCCCTTTGAAGCCCCGCGGCAAGAGTTTAAACAGTTTTTCCTTATAGCCCATCAGCTGGGACTCAGGAAGCAGCAATAGATTGGGGGTGGGGCCAAATAAAAGGTAAAAATAACGTGTGGGGGGCGGGGGGGGCAGAACCGGTTCAGTGACATCATATCGTCACCGCTACCAGCTCGTCGGAACCGGGCGGAACCCACCACTGATTTCCACCCTCTTTTAGGGGGGGAGAAAATGTGTCTTATACTCCAAAAAGTACGGTATTTTATGTATGCAAAATATCCTATATTCTATGACTAGGGAGGGAAAACCGAAAAAGAATCACACTTAACAGACTGAAAAGAGATAGGCAAACATGAGCAACATGGACAGAGTTCCCAAGTTATAAGACAAAGTTCTCATACAAAGTTGTGAAACTGAAAAAAATAAATCCCCTTTCCCATCTCCAGAGGAGGAAACAGTTCTTACCTTGTTGGTCCAGAAACCTATGCAAACTGTAAGACAAAACAGGATGGTTTAGAGAAAATTAGCCAGCAGAGCAATGACCACATACAGTATAGACACATTATAAGGACATTTAAGTCGGGGCCTCCTAAATGATTCATGCACTGAACTGTTACATGCATGGAACAGCTGTTTTGAAAAGCTGAGTCCAAAATGGAATATGCACATTTGTTATAAAATACAGAACAAACTAGGACTGCTTAGTTCCAGATGGAGAAGGATTTGCGGGTAGGTAGCTGGTGAGAATAGAAAAAAGCCCAGGCTGAAAGGCTATTGGGAAGGGAAAGGGAAGGGGACAGGAGGAAGGGAAGGGGATGGGTGAAGGAAAGGGAGGGAATGGGACGGGTTAGGGTTAGGGTTAAATAAAGCTTTCTGTTTCTTTTTTCAGTACTCCTGATCTTAACCAGTTCCAAGTTAGTTTCTGGTCAGCTTTGCTTTCAATATTTTTCAAGTATTGGCCATGCAGAGCTTTGCTTTTCCAATTTTCAGCTTGCTGCTCAATTACTTCTTTCTTATATTCTGCTTTTGTTTTGGTTGCCTTTAAAAGGCTATTATTATTATTATTATTATTATTATTATTATTATTATTATTATTATTATTATTTATTGGTTAATCTTTAGTGAGATTCACAGCCTTTGAGGCTGATTAATAGCTCAGCAGCTCGAGTCCTAACCAAGGACCTAGGAACTGTTAAGGTATCGTCGGAGGATGTAAGCTGTTCCGAGTAAGGTGGTTTTTTGTAGAGTCAAAATGTTCAAGTCCGGCAAATTTTTATTTTTATTATTATTATTATTATTATTATTATTATTATTATTATTATTATTATTATTATGCCACTCAATTCCCAGTGACCCTGGATGTTGCAGATAAAAAATGTTAAAAACAAGGGAAAAAATACATTGGGACATGAGTAGCAGTGATTATGGGGAAAGAAAGAAGGAAGGAGAGCCATTGGGCAGGATTAAGAGCTATGCATCAATTCTGTCCCCGTTCTCTAGAATTCTGAGACTTCAAGTCCACACTTCTTCAAATTCCCAAGGTTGAGAAAGATGATATGATGCAGAGCAGGATGGCAGAATTCTAGAACTCTATAACTTCTAAATACTGTAGAGCAGTGTTACTCAACCTTGGATGCTTGAAGATGGGTGGACTTCAACTCCCAGAATCCCCCAGCCAGCGCTGCTGGCTGGGGGATTCTGGGAGTTGAAGTCCACCCATCTTCAAGCTTCCAAGGTTGAGAAACACTGCTGTAGAGGCTCCCTTCTTTGTTTTTTTTTTTTAATAGATAAAAAGTTCTTTGCATATCACACTATCATAGCAAGGGCTATGCTAAACGTCTTAATCATTTTGAGTCTCGGGGGAAACAAAAAGATTATTCTTACCTTCTCTAAAGTTTGTGTTTTTTCTCCAACAGCAGAATATCACCAAGCCCAGAACCACCGCAAACAGCACCGGAACAAGCACAAAAAGCCAGACCAAGTGATCTCCTTGTCCAGGGGACTCTTAACATGAAAGGAGAAAAAAAAAGGCAGGTATAGACTGATCGTTTGGATGGTATGCTTCTTCAAACTGGGTCCTATCCTGGCTCCTGAAAGGCTTGCAGTAAAATGTGAGGTAATGACTTTAATCTACAAACCCTTTTCTGGAATCAGCCCCATCTAATATGAGAGCAACTTCCAAAGAACTTTGCCTGTTTAGCAGATACAGAATGCTGGTTCTCTTCCAGAGAAGGGACCATATGCTGGTTCAAAAGCCAGAGGACAACAGGAATCAAGTAATCTGTTTGGTCAGGAAGTATTCTAACCTAGAGCTCTCATGACAGATAGATAGATAGATAGATAGATAGATAGATAGATAGATAGATAGATAGATAGATAGATAGATAGAAGGAAGGGACCTTTTATCATTTATGGTGGACATGTGATAAGATAGAAGATAGATAGATAAAATTCTTTATTGGCCAAGCGTGATTGGACACACAAGGTATTTGTCTTTGGTGCATTTGCTCTCAGTGTACATAAAAAGACAAGAGACATTCATCAAGAATCATTAGAACAGAACAGAACAGAACAGAACAGAACAGAACAGAATTCTTTATTGGCCAAGTGTGATTGGACACACAAGGAATTTGTCTTTGGTGCATTTGCTCTCAGTGTACATAAAAAGACAAGATACATTCATCAAGAATCATTAGAACAGAACAGAACAGAACAGAACAGAACAGAACAGAATTCTTTATTGGCTAAGTGTGATTGGACACACAAGGAATTTGTCTTTGGTGCATTTGCTCTCAGTGTACATAAAAAGACAAGATACATTCATCAAGAATCATTAGAACAGAACAGAACAGAACAGAATAGAATAGAATAGAATTCTTTATTGGCCAAGTGTGATTGGACACACAAGGAATTTGTCTTTGGTGCGTATGCTCTCAGTGTACATAAAAAGACAAGAGACATTCATCAAGAATCATTAGAACAGAACAGAACAGAACAGAACAGAACAGAATTCTTTATTGGCCAAGTGTGATTGGACACACAAGGAATTTGTCTTTGGTGCATTTGCTCTCAGTGTACATAAAAAGACAAGATACATTCATCAAGAATCATTAGAACAGAACAGAACAGAACAGAACAGAACAGAATAGAATTCTTTATTGGCTAAGTGTGATTGGACACACAAGGAATTTGTCTTTGGTGCATTTGCTCTCAGTGTACATAAAAAAACAAGATACATTCATCAAGAATCATTAGAACAGAACAGAACAGAACAGAACAGAATAGAATAGAATTCTTTATTGGCCAAGTGTGATTGGACACACAAGGAATTTGTCTTTGGTGCGTATGCTCTCAGTGTACATAAAAAGATAAGATACATTCATCAAGAATCATAAGGTACAACACTTAATGATAGTCATAGGGTATAAATAAGAAATCAAATCATACTAGGAAACAATCAATATAAATCGTAAGGATACAAGCAACAAAATTATAGTCATGGAGTCATAAGTGGGAGGAGATGGGTGATAGGAACAATGAGAAAACTAATACTAATAGTAGTGCAGATTTAGTGAATAGTTTGACGGTGTTGAGGGAATTATTTGTTTAGCAGAGCGATGGCATTCGGGAAAAAACTGTTCCTGTGTCTAATTGTTCTGGTGTGCAGTGCTCTATAGCGTCGTTTTGAGAGTAGGAATTGAAACAGTTTATGTCCAGGATGTGAGGGGTCTGTAGATATTTTCACAGCCCTCTTTTTGTTTCATGCAGTATACAGGTCCTCAACGGAAGGCAGGTTGGTAGCAACTGTTTTTTCTGCAGTTCTAATTATCCTCAGAAGTCTGTGTCTGTCTTGTTGGGTTGCAGAACCAAACCAGACAGTTATAGAGGTGCAGATGACAGTCTCAATAATTCCTCTGTAGAACCATTGCCATATTTTGTTACACTTCCTTCTTGTTCTGTATGAACATTCATTTTAGGACTAGCACCATAATCTCACATCCGCTAATACTGTTCTACCAGTATGCAAGGAACTTACTTGTTGGAGGTGATGAGGTAGTATCAGGAACACACTGGATGTCACTTGTAGGCGTGCAATCCTGCACCTTCTTTTCTCCAGGACCACAGCTACGGACACAAAAAGACAACGGACATTGAAGGACTTGGTCACCTTTCAGACTGAACAAGAATCAATTCGAATTACTGAACATTGAACCACTAGAAGCAGCAGCTAACTGATGGGATCCCAGTGATGGGATTCAGCCGGTTCGCACCACTTCGGGAGAACCGATCGTTAATTTTCTGAGCAGTTTGGCAAACTGGTTTTTGGAAGAAATCATTAGGGCAGAGAACCGGTTGTTAAATTACTTGAATCCCACCACTGATGGTAACCTATCCTAAATGTCTATAGAGATTCTGAATCATCCAGGTCCTGGTTGTCCCAAAGGTGCTTTTTTCAAGAGGCAACTGGACTTTCTTGGGTTTTTCTTTGAAGACGTTTCGCTTCTCATCCAAGAAGTTTCTGAAGAAGAGCTGAAGGAGAAGCTTCTTGGATGAGAAGCTAAACACCTTCGAAGAAAAACCAGAAAGTCCAGTTGCCTCTTGAAAAAGCACCTTTGGGATAACCTAACCTAAGATTTTAGGTTATTTGGCAATCTAGAACATTTCCAAGACATACCATAGAAATATACATATATCAACAAAATAAGCACTTAAATAAGTAGATGAGAGTTGCTGTGGTGTCACAAGGGTTGGGTTGTACTGTGGCAGTCACTGGAATTGTTAATTTTAGATAGACCTTCCATTATGCTACTGTGATAGACTGTTGACATGAAGCTGCCACCTGGTGATCGACAGGCCAATTTCACCACTCTGTAGAAGTTATGTATTCAAGAAGCTGTCAACAAGGCTAATGCGTTTCTTGAGATCAATTTCTTGAAGCAGAGAATTCTCTTATCTGCTAAGGCAATTTTTCCAGAGTAGATACAATTGCCTTTTCAGTTGAGGTATTATTTCTGAGCATGGCGGCTTCTCCTTCTCCTTCTCCTTCTCCTTCTCCTTCTCCTTCTCCTTCTCTCTCTTTCTCTTCTTCTTCTTCTTCTCCTTCTCTCTCTTTCTCTTCTTCTTCTTCTTCTTCTTCTTCTTCTTCTTCTTCTTCTTCTTCTTCTTCTTCTTCTTCTTCTTCTTCTTCTTCTTCTTCTTCTTCTTCTTCTTCTCCTTCTCCTTCTCCTTCTCCTTCTTCTCCTTCTCCTTCTCCTTCTCCTCCTCCATAATACTTCCAAACGTAAACCTGTGCACAACCACTGCTTCAAAAAGTGTCATTCAGAATCTTAAAAGCTCAGTGTAGCTGCCTGAGGATTCTCCATACTGATCTACCGGTAGGGCAAATCTACATATGATGCTCATCAAAACTCATCTTATTCTCAACTGGTCACTGCAAGATGGCTTCAAAGCAGTTGAGCCAAGTCTCTGCATGGATGTGGTGCTTTTATGCTTCAACTTGCAGCTTTGTACAAAGACACACACACACACACAGAGAGAGAGATTAGCTTAGAGGCCATATCAACCTACAGGTTCACATACCTATTACCAACAAAATGCTAAACAAACCATTCAAAATGAGAGTAGGGTAAAATACAATCGTTACATGAGAAAATGGCTGTCATAAATAAGAGGGGATAACTTATTCTCCAAAGCGCCTGAGGGCAGGACAAGTAGCAATGGATGGAAGCTTATCAAGGAGAGATCCGACCAAGAACTAAAGAGAAATTTCATAACGGTGAGAAGAACTAATCAGTGGAAAAGTTTGCCTCCAGACGTTCTGGGTATTCCATCATTGAAGGTTTTCAAGAAGAGGTTGGACAGCCATTCGTCTAGAACAGGGGTGTCAACCTCAATTTCATTGAGGGCCACATCAGAGTTGGGTTTGACCTCGGGGGCAGGGGAGGGCATGGCCAGGGTGGATAGGCCAGCTTGATATCACTCATGTAGGGGTGCCTGTGGTGGCCCGAGCACTCGGCCAATGAAAACAGGCTCCTGAGCTCCGTTTTTGGCTGCGATGGCCTCCTTCAACCCTCTGCCAGAGAAAACGGAGCTCGGGAGGCCTACCCACGACCCTCCGTAGATCCGTTTTTGTTTGGCAGGAGCACCGCGAGCCAATCCTTCACTGTTTCCAGGGAGATCCTGCGGGCCAGATCTAAGCATCCCGTGGGCCAGATCTGGCCTTGAATTTGACACCTCTGGTCTAGAATGATAGACAGCCTCCTGCATGAGCATGGGGTTGGGCTAGAAGTCCTCCAAGGTTGCTTCCAACTCAGTGCTGTGGAGTCAGAGTTGAGGAGTCGGAGGAAATTTTGGGTACCTGGAGTCGGAGTCGGCAAACAATGCACCGACTCCGACTCCTACTAAATTTAGATTGGAATTTTTAAAAAAGCAAGTTTAAATGTCCCAATTCACAAGAAGTGAATACATTCGCATATTAATACAGAGGAGTCGGAGTCGGGGAGTCGGAGTCGGAAGTACAAAAAACTGAGGAGTCGGAGTCGGAACATTTATCTCCCGACTCCACAGCCCTGTTCCAACTCGGTTATTATTTATTTATTAATCATATTTCCATGCCGCCCACTCTCCGAGGACTTCGGGCGGCTTACAACAATTGACAGTATACTAAATAGCATATTGCCCCCAACAATCTGGATCCTCATTTTACCCACCTCGGAAGGATGAGTCAACCTTGAGCCGGTGAGATTTGATCCGCTGATCTGCTGAACTAGCAGTCAACTGAAATAGCTGCAGTGCAGCACTCTAACCACTGCGCCACCTCGGCTCTATTCTGTATTCTGAGTTCCTTTATGAACACATCATCAGGGATTGCTCAGAGCTTGGAAATTTGGTAGCGGAACTGTCTGCTTTTTTCCCCCCATAGCCTGCTCTTCCCTCCCCATCCAGGCCATCTTCTCCAAACCTCTCCCAAATTTTTGTGTGTGTCAGAATAGAGAATGCCAAATTAGTTCTCTCGAGCATTTTAAGCAGTGTCGAATAATGCTGACCTTGTCATACATTTAGTGCAAGTTTCACATGGCTGGCCAGGTGAGCAGAAGGTACCATTCTTGCAAGCACACCTGGTATTTGTGGTTGCAGTACACTTTTTTATTTCGACTTCATCTGGAAAGAGAACATATCACAAATTTAGAATTAAAAGCAGCAGTTCTGAGCAGCAAAGAAGACTCGGACTAAGACTTCATGGCATGGTTTGTCCAAAATATCCTTAACCATGATTTCTTGAGAAAAGCATAGGTGGTTGAATTACCAAATTACATTTCATTTCAGCTTAGTGTGACATGTGAATTCCTTCTTAGAATGCAATGGGTGAAATTTTTCCATAAAAGGCATTCTCAGGTTTCATTTCATTTCTTCAATTCGTTGCATTTATAAATATATTATAAATATAGTAATATATCAAATATATTACTTCAAATATAAGATGCAAACCAGTTTGGTCTAGTAGTTATGTCATGAGGCTAGAAATTGGGAGTTGGTGAGTTCTAGTCCCGCCTTAGACATGAAAGATGGTTAGATGACTTTGACCGATCACTGGGAGACGGTGAATTCTAGTCCCACCTTAGGTGTGAAAGCTGGCTGGGAGACTTTGGCCAATCACCGGGAGACGGTGAGTTCTAGTCCCACCTTAGGCGTGAAAGCTGGCTGGGAGACTTTGGCCAATCACCGGGAGACGGTGAGTTCTAGTCCCACCTTAGGTGTGAAAGCTGGCTGGGAGACTTTGGCCAATCACCGGGAGACGGTGAGTTCTAGTCCCACCTTAGGTGTGAAAGCTGGCTGGGAGACTTTGGCCAATCACCGGGAGACGGTGAGTTCTAGTCCCACCTTAGGTGTGAAAGCTGGCTGGGAGACTTTGGCCAATCACCGGGAGATGGTGAGTTCTAGTCCCACCTTAGGTGTGAAAGCTGGCTGGGAGACTTTGGCCAATCACCGGGAGACGGTGAGTTCTAGCCCCACCTTAGGCGTGAAAGCTGGCTGGGAGACTTTGGCCAATCACCGGGAGACGGTGAGTTCTAGTCCCACCTTAGGTGTGAAAACTGGCTGGGAGACTTTGGCCAATCACCGGGAGACGGTGAGTTCTAGTCCCACCTTAGGCGTGAAAGCTGGCTGGGAGACTTTGGCCAATCACCGGGAGACGGTGAGTTCTAGTCCCACCTTAGGTGTGAAAGCTGGCTGGGAGACTTTGGCCAATCACCGGGAGACGGTGAGTTCTAGTCCCACCTTAGGTGTGAAAGCTGGCTGGGAGACTTTGGCCAATCACCGGGAGACGGTGAGTTCTAGTCCCACCTTAGGTGTGAAAGCTGGCTGGGAGACTTTGGCCAATCACCGGGAGATGGTGAGTTCTAGTCCCACCTTAGGTGTGAAAGCTGGCTGGGAGACTTTGGCCAATCACCGGGAGACGGTGAGTTCTAGCCCCACCTTAGGCGTGAAAGCTGGCTGGGAGACTTTGGCCAATCACCGGGAGACGGTGAGTTCTAGTCCCACCTTAGGTGTGAAAACTGGCTGGGAGACTTTGGCCAATCACCGGGAGACGGTGAGTTCTAGTCCCACCTTAGGCGTGAAAGCTGGCTGGGAGACTTTGGCCAATCACCGGGAGACGGTGAGTTCTAGTCCCACCTTAGGTGTGAAAGCTGGCTGGGAGACTTTGGCCAATCACCGGGAGACGGTAAGTTCTAGTCCCACCTTAGATAAGAAAGCTGAGAAAAGATAAGAAAACAATCAGAAGATTGTTGCTATGGGGGAAATGAAAAAGAAAAAGGAGATGAAAGAGTTTTTTGCAAGTTTGCTGCCTTGAGTGACCTATACAGTAATAAAGTGGGATAAAAATCTAACAAACTAAATAAATAAAATAATAAAATAAATAAATAAATAAAATTGTCTCCATCCTTAATACCTAAAACCCTGCAGGCTCTGCAACTAAAGCAGGAAACAAAGGAATTCGAGTGTTTTGAATAAGTGTTGTTTTCACAGGGCCGACAAGTCCCTTCAGTTCTGGGGACACGACATGCATCAAGGACGAAAGTCCCTGGAAGAAAGCAGAAGATATAAAAAATAAGTACATATTACAAGTATATTTATTTATTTGTTTGTTTGTTTGTTTGTCAAACATATATAAGGTAACAAGTATGAACATAAACATGAACAAAGAGGTAAATACCGATAAATGGGGACAGTAGGACAGGGATGGTGGACACGCTGGTGCGCTTATGTATGCCCCCTTTACGGACCTTTTTATGAATGGGGTGAGGTCCACGATAGACAGTTTAAGGTTGAAGCTGTGGGGGTTTGAGGATGTAACAACGGAGTCAGGTAGGGCATTCTAGGCATTGACCGCTCTATTGCTGAAGTCCAGTGGTGGGTTCCTTCCGGTTCGGCAGAGCCAGTAGCGGTGATGATATGACGTCACCGAACCGGTTCTCCCCCCCGCCCTCCCCCCCCCACGTTATTCTTACCTTTTATTTGGTCCCACCCCCAATCTATTGCTGCCTCCCAATCTATTGCAGCGTGCACATATGCAGAGGTACCAGAAGACAAGAACAGTTAAAACAAAAGGGACGACTCGGGAGTAGGGCTTGGAGATGATTGGCCCCTCCCATAAGACATAAAGGAGGAGCAAAGGCAGGTGGGCCTTTGCAGGAAGCAACTGTTGTTCGTGCTGGCTGGTTTCAAGACTGTAGCTCCGTTTTGACTCCGTGTTCCGTGTGGCCTTGCAAAGTTAATTGCCAATTAGGTCTTGGCAGCGTGTCAAGGGAAATAAAGGTGGGTGTTTATCAGCCTTATCAGAAGAACTGTGGCAGACTTCTGTCAGGCTCTTTACAAACTATTTGGGATTCATCTGTGAAGGAACAGATTGAGAACGAACAGGCTCTGAACAAGCAGGATTCACAGCCGTTGAAATAAAAAAGAGGGTTTTTGGGACTCATTGTGTGCTTTTACTGTATCAGGAAGTGTTGGTCAGAACACAGAGTCTATCCTGCTATGGCACCCAGGCTTTAGCACATCATCCGCCATGATGTTAGATTGGCGTAACCCTGTTGGCCTTTAGAAATCACCGAACACATGGATGGGCCATCAGGCCTGGGGATCTCATAGAAGTGAGGCTGTATTGTTTGCGAGCTGTAGGTTGGCACTCTCCTATGATTCTTTTTTTGGGGTGTGTGTGGCTTTTGTTATTTACCGTATTTTTCAGACTATAAAACACTCCAGACTATAAGACACACATTAGCTTTAGAGGAGGAAAACAAGAAAAAAAAATCTGCCCATTTGACGCTGCCCGTTCGCCGCCAATCTGTGCGAATGGACGGCGGCAGCGATAGGTGGTGACGGCAATCTCCGCCACCTAGAACAGCTGATCGGCACTGCATCAACCCCCCTCCCATCGCAATATTTGCTCTAAAAGACTCATAGACATTTCCACCCACTTTTTTGGGGGGGGGGAGTGCATCTTATAGTCCAAAAAATACGGTAACCATTTGGATTGTTTTTAATTTTGTTGATAGGAGTTTGGTTCTTGTTGCTTTAACTTGTAAGCCACCTCAAGACACGTAGATGAGATGGGTGGTATCAGTTCTGCCTCTACTTGAACTTTTAAGCAAGCATGATCCTTGACTCCATTTGTTGAGAAAGGTATCGTTTACTAAAGGTCAAGTGAAATACAATAAAGCAAAGCCAGAACTGAAATTCGCGTGCCAAAATCCCAAGTGAAATCTTTTCCCCTCTTAGGCACTTCCCGTTGCTGGTCCCTCCCATCATCCAATCAATTTCAAAGATGACGTTTTGGAACTGGTCGCTCTGGGTGTAGGCTGGCTTGCAGCTGCATTCTTCTCACAACGGAGCGACCTTGAAACACCATTTTGGAGAGGCCCACTTACCTCCATTTTTTAAAAAAATTTGATTTATATGCCGCCTTCTCCGGAGACTCAGGGTGGCTTACAATGCGTTAAGCAATAGCCTTCATCCTTTTGTATATTTTTACAAAGTCAGCTTATTGCCCCCACAAACTGGGTCCTCATTTCACCTACCTTAGAAAGGATGGAAGGCTGAGTCAACCTTGAGCCCGGCAAGATTCGAACTTACTAATTGCAGACAGCTGGAGTTAAATTAAAATGCATTAGTCTGCTGAGCTATCCAGGCTCATACTGGATATTACTTTTGCTTTTCCCCAAGCATTCCCCTCCTCCCTAACACCCTTCCCCCGGGGTTCATGGCAGATTGGTATCAAGCGATAGCAGGAGCACAGGCGTGTTCTAACTGGCGGTGATATGATTTCAGTAAAATAAACAAATACTGTGTCTTGCACATTGTGGAAGTGTCTCCATAGTATGTCAGAAGCACATGTGTATCAACCGCTTGGGAATCTGCCTTTCTAAGCAGAAGCATACTTTTTGCAGATGTGCTAAGAAAGATGTGATATTAAGGGGAACAACCAATGGAAAGTCCATCAGAAGGAGGATGAGCCTATTCATTGGAAGGGAGGGGGAGAAAAAAACCCACACAATTATTATTATTTTTTTAACAGCAGAACGAGCTTCTAATCCCTCTGAATCATCTCCTTAGCTACAATAAAATGACTGTCACGGCAACATTTGTTTTGTCCAGTTTCCTAGAAGAAAAGTGGTGACTATTCAGAAAGTAAATTAAATATTCCAACTTTCTTCTTTATGGTCATGCTAATTAATCTCACCAAGGCTCAAGGTTGACTCAGCCTTCCATCCTTTCTAAGGTAGGTAAATTGAGGACCCAGTTTGTGGGGGCAATAAGCTGACTTTGTATAAATATACAAAAGTATGAAGGCTATTGCTTAACGCATTGTAAGCCGCCCTGAGTCTCCGGAGAAGGGCGGCATATAAATCAATTTTTTTTAAAAAAAAAATAGATGTCCCAGAATACTCATTTAACTTTTCAAGGGCTAAATTTCCCCCCTCCCCCAATCTGGCTCTCCTTGTTCAATTTCTTACTGCGACGAGAATTCTGTAGAATTTCTGGGGAAATGACTAATGCGGTGTGATTTAAAAAAAAAACTAAAAAATAAAATAAAGTTGGCTTCTGCTGTTATCTACCGCTTCCAATGGCTTCTAGCACAGTTTTTTGAATGGGTCATTTCCTATGTAGTTTCTTAGAACTAAGGACAATGATGCGGAAATAATTATTTGGCATGGTTTTATGAAATGATCGTCCCACGGGGTCATCAAGAAAGAACTGTTGGAGAACATGTATAAAATGTTTTATTGATGGCATTTACCCCCGGCGAGATTGTCCAAGATGTTTCCTAATAGCCCACCAAATTGCTGGAAATGTAACCACCAACAAGGGACATACTACCACATGTGGTGGACATGTCTCAAAGCCAGAAATTATTGGCTAAAAATTAAAAAGTGGTTGGAGGAAATTATTGAACTAAAAATCGATATGAAACCAGAGTTTTTTCTTTTGGGTATTATAAAAGGAAAGATGAATAAAGAAATTCAATACCTCATGCTTCATATAATCACTGCAGTCAGAATATTATTTGCCCAAAATTGGAAACAACCACACATTCCACCAAACACAATAATTATAAAAAAGGTGCTAGAATGTGCAGAGATGGACAAATTAACGATGGAATTAAGGGACAGAGAGGAAACAGTTTACTATGAGACATGGAATAGGTGGTATAATTGGCTGGAAAAGAAATCTAAAATTAATGTATAGTGAATGTTAAGAGAAGATAATATAACGAAAAAATATATACTTAGTGTGTAGTAGATATATATATATTGTACATATTATATAAATAAGTACTTAAGAAATAAGAATGTACAAGTACACAATAAGCCGAAGGATAAATTGAAAAACTTCCAATAACGGAAAGCTGTAAAAGTGTAATTGTGATTTTAAAGGTGAAAAATGTTGAATATATTTTTTTTTTTTTAAAAAGAAAGAACTGTCTAACTCAGCGGTCAACAACTAGTGGTCCGCGAGAAAATTTTGGTGGGCCGCAGAAAAATTATTTGCATTTTTTATATTGCACTAAATCAGGGGTCCTCAAACTACGGCCCCTGGGCCAGATACATGCAATGAACGTTTGTGTTGCTGCAGAGAGTCTCCCCCTTCGGGGTCTTTTTGTGTGGGTCGGAGGGGGGCAGAAATTCCGACTTGGGGTCTGCTTCAGCCTCCTGGTGTGCGGATTTGGGCGAAGGCTGGAGGGAGGGCCTTGTTCCAGTGGGACTGCATCATGGCCTGGAACTGGCTGACCATCTCAGCCCGCTGAGCCTCCAGGCGCCGGTACCTGGCCTTGCACTCCTGCAGGTCTTCCCTCTGCTTGGAAAGCCTATGCTCGTAGTCCTCAGTGAGGTGCTTCTGCTGAGCCTCCTTCTTGGCCAAATCCAATTTGAACTGAGCCAGCTGTTTTGCCAACTCTTTCTCCTGGTGGCTGCTTAGCTCCAACAACTGCTTCCTGTTGGAGCCTAAGGAGCCCGGACGGGCAGGTGAGGAGTGGCTGGGAGGGGAGGGGCGAGTAGAGGCCAATGAGGCACCCCTCGATATGAGTGACATCAAGTTGGCCACGCCCATCCAGTCACATGACCACCTTGCCACACCCACCCAGCTGGTCATTAGGCAGATCATATTAGTGGTCCGCGGGATTTAAAATTATGAATTTAGTGGTCCCTGAGGTCCGAAAGGTTGGTGACCCCTGGTCTAACTTATATTTCTAAAACAAAAAAGGAGCAGGTCATATACATGTCCAGGCCTTACTACAAAGGCTCAGGTCAAGGTGATAATGGAATACCTGGTGGACACTTCCTGCATTCGTGGTCCCCGTAAACAGTGTAGTATTGATCGGTGTCATCATCTGGTATCATGGGGTCCTGCGTTTGAGGAAGTCTTGCCATGATGGCTTCATGCTGGAAATAAAGACACAAGAGAAATAGGGATAATTTTACCCTCTCTGGGAAGAAAGCATAAACAAAGGCTGATATTTCCAAATCATTATTGTTCTTATTCTACAGCTATAAAGATGCCTTCTAGATGTAAATATAGTGTACAGGTAGTCCTTGACATACAACCACAATTAAGCCCAAAATTTCCGTTGCTAAGTGAGAATTTTGCCTCATTTTGCGACCTTTCTGGCCAGAGTTCTTAAGTGAATCACTGCAATTGTTCAGTTAGCAACATGGTTGTTAAGTGAATCTGGCTTTCCCATTGACTTTGAGTATCAGAAAGGCCACACAAGGGAATCACATGTGGTTGGAGAAGAGGACGCGGAAACATATTGATTTAAAACCTGAACTATTCCTGTTGGGGATTTTACCAGAAATATATAGTAAAGTAAACGTATATTTATAGTTATTCATGTAATAACTGCAGCTAGAATTGTATTTGCACAAAATTGGAAAAGTGAAGGAGATCCCTACGGATGAAAATGTGATTAAGAAAATACTAGAATGTGCAGAAATGAATAGATTAACACTTGCAATTAAAGAAAAGGAAGAATCTGATTATTATACCCAGTTTCTCTGAAAATAAGACCTCCCCTGATAATAAGCCCAATTTGGCTTTTGAGCGCATGCTAAAATAAGCCTCCTCCCAAAAATAAGCCCTCATTGAAAATATTTAAACGCAGAGCTGGAAATCAGGTAAGACTGCAAGAAGAGCCCCATCTTGCTCCATGCGCCCCCAAAATAATAAGACCTCCCCAAAAATAAGGCCAAGCGCTTATTTTGGGGTTCAAGAATATATAAGACAGGGTCTTATTTTCGGGGAAACACAGTAATAAATGGGAGTTATTCTATCAGTGGTTAAAGAATAAATAGAAAAATAATGTATTATAAAGGCAAATGAGTTAAGAAGAGAAATGTTATAATAGTAGATATGTTAAGTATTAGTAGTAATATAAGAATAGATATAAAATATGAATATGGTCAACACTTCTTTATCCGCCTACTATTGGGAAGGAGATATAGAAGTATAGGCAGCCACACAAACAGGTTGAAGAACAGTTTTTATCTGTGGGCTGTCAGACTCCTGAATGAGAAATAACATCGTAACTACATAGTATGACGGACTGCAGGGCCGGCGCAATGTGTAACGTGTTCAAACGGTGCAATAGGACTGGGTGTTTTGTTAATATGATTGATTGGGTTAGGGATTTTCTGCCTTCACTGTGAGTTGTATTGTGTTGTGTGGGGTGCACTGAGGGAGCTCAACCAATCTCATTGTACATACTGTATGTTGTGCACTGACAATAAAGGTTTGAGAAAAACATAGGACATAGCCTAAATTTCAATGAATGAGAAAAGGCATGGAACAAAAATTATAAATTAACTAGAGCCGCGACCTATAAGGAGAATCAATACAAAATGCTTCACAGGTGGTTATCTAGCACCTGCCAGATTAGCTAAAATGTTTCCCAATATGCACCCCAACTGTTGGAAATGCGGCCATGGTCAGGGCACCTTCTTTCATATGTGGTGGACATGCCCCGAAGTGAAAAGACACTGGAATAAAATTTGGAGTTGGATACAAGAAATAATTGGAGAAGACATACAATTGACGCCGGAAATATTTCTCCTGCGAATAGTAAAAAGGGGGTATGAAAAGAAAAAGATCCATCTGATAATACACATAACCACAGCTGCTAGACTGGCATACTCACAACTCTGCAAAGAGAAAACCCGGCCACCAGAAGAACTTATAATTAGAAAAATCCTGGAGTGCGCAGAGATGAATAAATTAACGTATGAAATAAATAACAATGAGAATTCAGATTATTATACTGTGTGGGAAAGGTGGTACGAATGGTTGAACAACAGAATTAAAGAGGAAATATAAAGTATGATAAATAAATAGTAATAGACTGATAAAGTAATACCAGAGACATTTTATGTATATATGTATAAACACTGCAGATCCGATGTAAATAGAAATGAAATCTTTGTCTTGTATATATATAAAACTGAATAAAGTATATATATATATATATATATATATATATATATGTGTGTGTGTGTGTGTGTGTGTGTGTGTGTGTGTGTGTGTGTGTGTGTGTGTTTTCTGAGGTTTTCGTGGGTGTTTGTATGTAGGTCTTTGGTTATTCGGGTTTTCTCCCACGTAAAATTGGAGGTGTCTTGGCAACATTTCGACGAAGTCTCATTCGTCATCTTCAGGCTGGTGTTCTCGGCTTCGTGCTCCTAGAAGCACGAAGCCGAGAACACCAGCCTGAGGATGACGAATGAGACTTCGTCGAAACGTTGCCAAGACACCTCCAATTTTACGCGATTCTAACTCCCACTTCCCATGTGTGGATCTGATAACCTTCTAGAAATATAAGATTGTTAATGCGCGAACTCTATTTTAGTCTCTTTGGAAACAATTAGGAAATAATGCTTCCTTGCTCCTTCCTTCCTTCCTTCCTTCCTTCCTTCCTTCCTTCCCAATCCTCAGTTCTTCTGTGTGGCCCTTATAAAAAAGCTGTCAAGTTTCCCTTAGATTAAGCTCAACTCCTGCTGACTGCGGGGATATATCCATGCAGTTTTTCTTGGCATGATATGGAAGTACATTTCCATTATCTTCTTCCAAAATGTTTCTTTCAACTTCCCAATTAGCTTACAGATCTGCGGTCTCTTGTGGTCTCCTATGCAAGGTCAGATGGCCAGGCTTAACTTTTTCAAAGGAAATTATGGTTAGCTGATAAGGAGCGTTCATGGGCTGATAAATATGCAAAGAGCAAAGATTCCTCCCGGGGATTTTAACACCGACATCATAACGAGAATCTCAAGTGGTTTTGAATCACCACCACCAGAATCAATTAGAAACCAATGTCAGAGCAGTTCAAACAAGGATGCCAGTTTCACATATTGCAACTGTTAATTAATGAGGTAGAGGTTGCGTTACAACCACAATTGAGCCCCAAATTCCTCTTGCTAAGCGAAACGTTTGTTCGGTGAATTTTGCCCCATTTTACGACTTTTCCTGCCACCGTTGTTAAATGAATCACGGCAGTTCTAAAGTTAGCAACACGGTTGTTAAGTGAATCTGGCTTCGCCATTGATTCTGCTTATCAGAAGGTTGTGTGATTCTGGGGATACGGCAACAGTCATAAATAGGAGTCAGTTGCCGAGCGTCTGAATTTTGATCCCCGTGACTATGGAGATACCGCAATGGTTGTAAGTGTGAAACACGGTCAGAACTCACTTTTTCCAGTTG
This sequence comes from Pantherophis guttatus, assembly GCF_059756535.1. NCBI lineage: Eukaryota > Metazoa > Chordata > Lepidosauria > Squamata > Colubridae > Pantherophis > Pantherophis guttatus. Next base: position 7,081,166 of record NC_142071.1, read on the forward strand.
CATTGTGACTTCTGTCACTAAATGGACGGTTGTAAGTCAAAGTCACATACCTGTATGTGCAGGTATTTTGTAAGAGGGGAAACATTCAAAACATATTAGCGATCTGAAATAATATGACTGCCTTTTTTGTATGCATTGTTTCGGTACCCTGACTTCTGCACTTTTTTCCGTGCCGTTGTAACTTTGGTCACTAAATGAACTGTTGGAAAAAGAGGACTACCTGTGTTTGTGATCTTTCTTACAGCTAACCGGCATCTGCATAACCCATCTATCTTGGGCCAATGAAAAGATTTGGAAAGAATGAGTTAGAAGTGTTTCCCAACCTCAGTCACTTTTAGCTGGGCAGATTCCAACTCCCAGAATTCCCTAGCCGGCTAGGGAATTCTGGGAGCTGTAGTCCACAGAGCTTAAAATGTCTGAGTTTCAGAAACTCTGAGTTAAGAGAGACAACATGCAGGCACAAAATGGCCCCTAAAACCTTCCAAAATGGATTCTAATGCAAGTCATAATTATTTACTATAGAAGAACTCTAAGCCAGCATACAAAGAACTCTGAGCCAAGTTTCTAAACTACAATAGCTTCACAATACAGTGCCTAGATTATATTGCTGTGGCCTAGGCTTGGAGCCCTTGCCTCACAATCAGGAGGCTGTGAGTTCGATCCTAGGGAGAGGCAGATGTAGGATCTTCTTTTGGGCAGGGGGTTGGACTAGATGACCTTCAAGCTCCCTTCCAACTCTCTTAATCTGTCTGTTTTAGATATTGCCCATCCGCAGACTTTGAAAATTATCAAACTACCCAGCTTGCTTTGCTTTCGAAGGCAACGATTTTAAGATTAAATAATAATTAAGCAACGTCACCTATTCGGACATAGGAAGTCTGCTTTCTCTGATGCAATTTCTGCCCTCTGGAATAGATTTGTTTGACCTTGATATTTGAAAAGCCGTGTAAAAACTTGGCTATTTTCCCAGGTCTGGGAGTACAGTAATTCTCGAGCCACCATGGGACATTTTGTTTACTATGTGTGATTTCCTTCTGGACGGAAAGTCATGTGATTTGGGTTTCCCCTGTCATTGTTGTGTTATTTTAGAATTGAGAGCACATGGAGCTGTGTGGAGTTGGGCAACCTCTAAATTGTAGAAAGAAAGTGAAATCAATTTTCTGCTGCTGGGAAGAAAAAGGCCTAATTTTAGCAGTAATTCACAGATTTGCCCGGCTTCTTCAACAACTACGATTCTCCAGTTGACTTAAACTAATATTGGTGACGCTCGGCATAGGTCACTGAGGCGAACAAATAGCAATAGCATTTAGATTTATATACCGCTTCACAGTGATTTTACAGTAGGGGTGAAATCAAGCAGGTTCGGGAGAACTGGTAGCGGAAATTTTGAGTAGTTCGGAGAACTGGCAAATACCACCTCTGGCTGGCCCCAGAGTGAGATGGGAATGGAGATTTTGCAATATCATGCCCCCTGGAGTGGGGTGGGAATGGGGATTTTGCAATATCCTTCCTCCAGGAGTGGGGAGGGAATGGGGATTTTGCAATATCCTTCCTCCAGGAGTGGGGAGGGAATGGGGATTTTGCAATATCCTTCCCTTGGAGTAGGGTGGGAATGGAGATTTTGCAATATCCTTCCTCCAGGAGTGGGAAGGAAATGGGGATTTTGCAGTATCCTTCCTCCAGGAGTGGGGAGGGAATGGGGATTTTGCAATATCCTTCCCCCAGGAGTGGGGAGGGAATGGGGATTTTGCAATATCCTTCCCCTGGAGTAGGGTGGGAATGGAGATTTTGCAATATCCTTCCCCCTGAAGTGGGAAGGAAATGGGGATTTTGCAGTATCCTTCCCCCAGGAGTGGGGAGGGAATGGGGATTTTGCAATATCCTTCCCTCACAAGTGGGAAGGGAATGGGGATTTTGCAGTATCCTTCCCTTGGAATGGGGTGGGAATGGAGATTTTGCAATATCCTTCCCCTGCCCCGCCCACCAAGCCACTCCCACAAAACCTGTAGTAAAATTTTTTTGATTTCACCACTGTTCTACAGCGCTCTCTAAGCGATTTATAGAGTCAGCCTATTGCCCTCCACAATCTGGGTCTTCATTTTACCCACCTCGGAAGGATGGAAGGCTGAGTCAACCTCGAGCCCGGTGCGAATCGAACTGCCAAATTGGTAGTCAGCAGAAGTAGGCTGCAATACTGCACTCTAACCACTGTGCCACCACGGATCTGCCCACCTTGGCAGTTATGAGGGTTAAAGCAAGTGTGAGCCTGATTAGCGCCTGGATGGAAAACTCCCAGGACTGTCAATCAGATTGTGAAGATTAAAAAAAAATATTCTGAAAGGAAATACAGGTAGTTCTGAACCTGGAAAGATTCCTTTAGCAGCCGTTCAAAGTTACAGCGCGGCACTGAAAAAAAGTGACTCACGATCATTTTCCAGCCTTACAAATGTAGAGAAAAAAGGTCCTAAAATTGGGCAAAACTCACTTAAATGTCTCACTTAGCAACCAAAATTTTTGGGCTCAATTGTGGTGGTAAGTTGTAATGACTAGTCAGAATCAAAATAGAGCTGGAAGGGACCTTGGAGGTCTTCTAGTCCAGCCCCCTGATCAAGCAGGAGAACCTCTACCATTTTAGATAAGTGGCTTTCAGTCTCTTCTTAAAAACCTCCAGTGATGAAGCACCCACAATTTCTGGTGGCAAGCTGTTCCACTGGTAAATTGCCTTCACTGTTAGGAAGTTTCTCCTTAATTCCAGGTTGCTTCTCTCCTTGATTAGTTTCCATCCATTGTTTCTTGTCCTGCCTTCTGGTGCTTTGGAAAATAAATTGATCCGCTGCCTCCCCCCCCCCCCTTTCGTTGTGGCAGCCTCTCAAATGCTGGAATACTGCTAAGCACCAAGCACTTACTAAAGCACTGCCAAGAAACGGCATGATTGAGTTCATGTGGTCAGTAGAAGTCTCTGCCACCCCTTTAGGTCCCCTATATTGGCGTAACACGGATGAGCTGTAGGTCAACATGGCTTTTGTTTGCAAATGCTATTACCACAATGGGGGAGCTTAGAAAAAAACAGGCGAAGGGGGAATGGAATGCCAGCCATTAACTTCTGAAAAGCCCAGGATCCACCCCCGCCTTGCCTGACTCCTGCCCCAGTGGGACAGCGGAAGAAAGAGAGAAGGAAAAGGTGGGAGGAAAGAAATCAGGGAGGGAGAAAACCATTGTCCACCCTCACTTCTACTCCTGACGAATCTATTTACAACCTGCATGGATTTCCACAAAGACGAACCCCATGGGAGCTCAGCAAGAACGCTCCTTGCCAACAGAACGTCTCTGAACTATTTGCATCATCACCCAAAGGTAATGCCAGCCCATTCATTCATTCATTCATTCATTCATTCATTCATTCAACCATCCATTCATTCTCAATCATCAATCAATCAATCAATCAATCAATCCGCCCATCTCATCTATGGGACTCAATTAAATGCTGTAACAACAAAATGACTCAATAACAAAAGAACTAAAATAAAAGCAAGCAATAATTAAAAATTATTTTGCAGTGGTACCTTGGTACTCAACTGCTTTGAAACTCATTGAATTTGGTACTCAACTTATTTTGACATGAACATTTTGTCCCGATACTCATCATTTGTTTGGTTCGCAATGCACAAGTTAGAACTCGTAGGTGTCAGCTGCCTTGTGACTCAATGAGCTATTCCTTTTAGGGGGAAAATTGGTTTAGTACATATCACACCACCTGGAACCAATTAATGATGAGTACTACTGTAGTTCTTAGTTAATTATTTACAATTTCTGGCAGCCATATCCAAAGATATGCTGTTTGGCATATGACTTTTTTCAAGCCAATCAGATATCTAAGCCACACTAAATTCTCAAACTCAGGACGACACTAATCCTGCTGAGATTTAAATCCATCCCAACATCTGTTTGAGAGGAAATTAGGGAGTATTCCGTATGAACAAAGATTTTTGTTCCGGTAGTGAAAGATTTCCTGAAAATTAATCTATCTTGTAGTATAGTGACCTTAGGATAAAGCAGGGGGATTACAGCTAATATTTCTCCAACTAACAATAAATGAATTTCAATTAAATCATTGTAATTTTATTTCTCTAAATGTAGTTAATATTGATTTGCTGTTTGTAGAGTAGGCCATACATTAATCACACCAGTTTTATAATTATTGCTATGGTTTTTTACTTGTTCAGAAATGTTTTTTTTCCCCTTTTGAATTGAATAATGTTTATCACTACTACTTTATAACTTGCCCTTTTATTCCAGGGTATACAGAATAAAGAATAAAATGAAATAAAAGAGAGACTGCTTCTAGAGTTTAAAACAGTAATGATCCTAACTGAATATTCGAATAACAAAGTTGGAAGGAACCTTGGAAATCTTCTATTCCAACCCCTACCCTCTAATACCTGCTTGTCTGAAATGACAAATGGCTGTCCAATCCCTTCTTAAAAACTTCCAGTGTTGGAGCACTCACAACTTCTGGAGGCAAGTTGTTCCACTGGTTAATTGTTCTAACTGTCAGGAAATAGCTCTAGGTTGCTTCTTTCCTTGATTAGTTTCCATCCATTCCTTCTTGTCCTGCCCTCAGGTGCTTTGGAAAATAGGTTTGTGGCAGCCCCTTAGATATTGGAAAACTGCTATTATATCATTCTAGTCCTTCACCCCTAGTCTTAGAGAGATACCTTTAATCATATCACCCTTAGTCCTAGAGCAGGGGTCAGCAACCTGCGGCTCTGGAGCCGCATGTGGCTCTTTCATCCCTCTGCTGCGGTTCCCTATCACTCAAAATATGCATCACAACCGCCAATGTGCGACACCCACCGGCAGGTGATTTATTGAGCTTTTCAACCCCCGGTAGGCCAACCATAGATAAATCCAAGAAAAGAAAAGTTTCAGAAGAAAACAACATTTAATTCAACTACATATGCTAGTTTTGTGGCTGCTTAAGAAATAGTCAGGCACCGGAAAGGTTTTGTGGCTCCCGGTGTTTTCTTTTCTGTGGGAAACGGGTCCAAATGGCTCTTTGAGTGTTTAAGGTTGCAGACCCCCTGTCCTAGAGAGACAGAAGTCCACAACATACAACATGGAGGATGTGGGTGTTGACCGTACAGTCTCGAATGCATGTGTAAAGTATTATGGTAATTCTCCCCTGGGACCCCAAAATCAGCAGGATGCTAATTTGCCTGGCTTCTGAGAGAAGAGCATGTCAAAGGCAGGGTACTCCAATGGACAATGTCTTCTTTGGCATCCCTATAATCTTGTTGAGATGGGGGGTGGGCTATAGAAATCAGACAAAATTCTTCATCCCACATTGGTGCTCGGCTGCCCATTTTTTTCCCAATAGTTATTCTCCCCTCAGTGCTAGTTCCATTGTTTTTGGAGATTAAAGTAGGGGAGAGATACTTTAGCCCAAGGGTCTCCAATCTTGGCCAACCTTAAGCCTGGAGGACTTCAACTCCCAGAATTCCCCAGCTGGCTGGGGAATTCTGGGAGTTGAAGTCCTCCAGGCTTAAGGTTGCCAAGGTTGGAGACCCCTGCTTTAGCCAACCTCATACATTGATACCCTCTGCAAGTTAGAAATTCCTTAAGCAAGCTCCTATTTCTCCTTGTTCTTCTGCAGACTCATTTTAGCTTCATTACTGTTAGGAAGAGGGAAGCGAAGGTTGATGATATCCAGAGGATTCTCCCTCTCCAATTCACGCAGGGAAACAGATGCTTTAACAACAGGACCAAACAGGCAAAATATGCAAAGGAAATTCCTGAGTGTGTTAAATTATCAAGTTAAACCAGGCACCTCCTTTCTGCCACTCTGATCGGCAATAATGCCTTCCTAGTCCCAGCATGAAAAGGTATATTTAGGTTTTCTCCAGAAGTTCTCAATAGGAAGCACTACAAAACTGATGTTAATTTTGCTACAATCTATTGAGATACTATCGAGATGTTATTACTAATGGCCATGGCATTTCCTTTTTTTCTTTTCTTTTTTTTTAAAGCAACCTGTTCCAAAAGGACCAGTTCTGCACCAGAAAAAGAGATGCAGGCCATAAAACATACTTGGGAATTTCCCAAGAAAAATAATTGCTTCCTACCAATGATGAGCAGGGACTCAGTGGCTCAGTGGCTAAGACGCTGAGCTTGTCGATTGAAAGGTCGGCAGTTCAGCAGTTCGAATCCCTAGTGCCACGTAAGGGGGTGAGCTCCCGTTACTTGTCCCAGTTTCTACCAACCTAGCAGTTCGAAAGCACGTAAAAAATGCAAGTAGAAAAATAGGGACCACCTTTGGTGGGAAGGGAACAGCGTTCCGTGTGCCTTTGGCATTGAGTCATGCCGGCCACATGACCACGGAGACGTCTTCGGACAGCGCTGGCTCTTTGGCTTTGAAACGGAGATGAGCACTGCCCCCTAGAATCGGGAACAACTAGCGCATATGTGGGAGGGGAACTTTTACCTTTACCAATGAGCACATATCGCTGGCTGCAAGGTGAAATATATTCTGTACCCTTTAAGTGGTAGGTGGTTCTGTATTTTTAAGCTTGCTTTAATACTACTCAACTCACAAGTTGTAGACTCTGAGTAGCGGTTCATGCTGGCTGCATGCTTATTATAAGCCAACATAACCAATAACCATGGATTATGGGCCTTGGTGGCACAGTGCTTAGAATACAGTACTGCAGGCTACTTCTGCTAACTGCCGGCTGCCTGCAGTTTGGCAGTTCGAATCTCACCAGGCTCAAGGTTGACTCAGCCTTCCATCCTTCCGAGGTGGGTAAAATGAGGATCCAGATTGTTGGGGACAATAGGCTGACTCCGTAAACCACTTAGAGAGGGTTGTAAAAGCACTGTGAAGCGGTATATAAGTCTAAGTGCTATTGCTTTTGCTCTCTCTCATCTCTCATCTGTCTGTCTGTCTGTCTTAGAGAGGGCTGTAAAGCACTGTGAAGCGGTATATAAGTCTAAGTGTTATTGCTAGTTCTATGGGAGGTTAGAGCACTGTGGCTTTAGCCAGCTGCTACCTTTGATCCTAGGATTGTCCTGAGGATAAGAATGGGTGAAGCCATCACTGCCACCTGAATGTAAGACAAGGAAGAATAAGGAACAGGGTTTAAGCTACCAAGATCCTTTAAATTCATTGCTTCATCTGTGCCAATGCTCTTGTGGACTGTGGAAATCATCCATAAATCAATTTAAAAGCAAATAATTTGGGAGGGACTTTCATATGGTGTTTGGACGCTGCAGTCCTAATGCTTGCCTACAGGCCCAATTGTGTCTCAACCTTTGGCATTATTGGTTGCTTAAGCAATGTTTAAGTTTTATTAAATTTCTATACCGCCCTTCTCCCGAGGGACTCAGGGCGGTGTACAGCCATATTAAAACACATGAATTTATAAAATTTAAAACCAATTAAAATCAAATATATAAAATTTGGCCCTCAATTTAAAACACACATACACCCATTTAAAATTCGTATTAGGCCAGTCCGGCTTGCTGAAACAGAAGTGTTTTAAGGGCGTGGCGAAAAGTGCGCAGGTCGGGGCTAAGACGAAGCTCTAGGGGCAGCTCATTCCAAAGGGCTGGTGCCCCCACAGAGAAGGGTCTCCCCCTGGGTGTCGCCAGTCGGCATTGTTTGGCCGATGGTACCCTGAGGAGCCCCTCTCTGTGGGAGCATATTGGCCAGTGGGAGGTTGTTCCTGGCAGAAGGCGGTCTCGTATATACCCCGGTCCTAAGCCATGGAGCGCTTTAAAAGTGGTGACCAACACCTTGAATCGCACTCGGGAGACCAACGGGAGCCAGTGCAGCTCACGCAGGAGGGGTGTTACATGAGTACACCGAGTCGCACCCATAACCACCTGCGCAGCCGCATTCTGGACCAGCTGGAGCCTCCAAGTGCTCTTCAAGGGGAGCCCCATGTAGAGAGTGTTGCAGTAGTCCAGACGGGACGGGACGAGGGCATGAGTGACTGTGCGCAGGGCATCCCGGTCCAGAAAGGGATGCAACTGGTGTACCAGGTGAACCCGATAAAAAGCTCCCCTGGCCACGGCCGTCATATGATCTTCCAAAGACAGCCGTGCATCCAGGAGAACACCCAAGTTGCGAGCCCTCTCTGTGGGGGCCAAGGTTTCACCCCCAATAGTCAGCGATGGTGCCAGCTGACTATACCGGGCTGCCGGGAGCCACAGCCACTCAGTGTTGTCTGGGTACAAATATTTCTGTGCAACATCCTTCCACAAATTATATACATTGAACAATTATACCTTATGTAACTCTTCATTTCCTTCATAATGTTATCTTCTAATAAAAATACAGTAACAACATTAAACATGGCTATTCTCATCATACTCATGTTATCAATTGCCATTTTATTCCTGTCTCTGTCTTAATGTGTTTTCTATTCTTCTTCTATTCTTCTTCCTTTATTTCCAATTTCCTTTTTTATTCTCTAACCGTTGGTACAATGCTTCCCATATCGTATAATATTCCGTTTGTTCTTTCTCTTTAATTGCTAGTGTTAATCTATTCATTTCTGCACATTCTAATATTTTCCTAATCACCTTCTCTTCGGTAGGAATCTCTTCCCTACCCCAGAAAAGTTAGCTGGGGCTGAGAAATAATGGTTGTCTCACATAGAATCTACATTTGAACAGCAATAATCCCAAACAAAGACTGAGCTACATGCTGGGTTTGAGTTCTTAGGAATGCCCTGAAGATTTATTAGTCTTCCTTCAGGTGAGAAAAGGTAGGTGTCATTACATCCTTGCTTCTTGGGACTAAAAGCCCTTCCCCCAACAGCTGTCTCAATGGATTAAGAAAATATTAGAATGTGCAGAAATGAATAGATTAACATTCGCAATTAAAGGGAAGGAAGAATCGGAACATTACAACATATGGAGGCGATTTTATTATTGGATAGAAAATGAATATGGACAAAAAGCAGTGCAAAATTAAATACATCCAGAAGAAAAATGTTCTAACAGGAGATATATTAAACTGAAATGTAAAAGCAAAGAAATATACATATACATACACATACACATACACATACACATACACACACACACACACACACATATATATATATGTTTTTCCTCTAACCAGGTTTTTCCTACGTAACCAAGGTTTTTCTGCATCCCTAGCTCAGTGGAATCACATCCACTCGATTCTGGACTTTTTTCTTTCTGGAAGCCAGCAAGTTCTTGCTGCCAGGTGAGAAACAGGATGGATGTGATTCCACTGAGCTAGGGCTGCAGAAAAACCTTGGTTATGTAGGAAAAACCTGGTTAGAGGAAAAATAAATCCTATGAAGAAGTAAGAATATATATATATATTATTTATATATATATAATAATTTATTATGATGACACGAAAATTCGTACCCAGATGACACACTGAATGATAAATGGTGTAATGTTTGTTTTAAAAAATAAAAAACTTTTTATAAAAAAAAAAAACCAGCCGTCCCAAGGGGGAACCCTTCTTCATTTAAACCCCAAAGTGTTCCACTGACACCAGTTCTTCTAATTTTTCTCTCCTATTTGCAACTCAGGAGATGTTGGTGCTACTCAGATTCAGCAACCCGTCTGTGCCACTCCTTCCCTCCACCCCATTTCTTTGTTCTCCTGGGAAACATTTCCTGCATGAGTCATGAAAAGCTGCCGGTAATCAAGATGACTGAAGTTAAACTTTGCCTTCTCAAACATGCATCTTGCCTTGCCTTGCCACGATCACACCACTAGATGTGCGTCTCTACGTACAAGGAAGGGTGCAGGGAAGAAAAGGCAGGAACTCTTGAGACTAACAAGCGTTGGACAATTCCTGAAAATTCTGTGCGGTGAAGATGAAACGGTGGCTTGAGTTCATACAGTTTTCCCACTCTTGAGTTTGGAACAGCTCTCTCGCACTAAACCAGAAGTCTTCAAACTTGGCAGCTTTAAGACTTGTGGACTTCAACTCAAGAGTTTTGGGAGTTAAAGTCCACAAGTCTTAAAGCTGCCAAGTTTGAAAAGACCTCTGCCCTAAATCAAGTGCAGAGGTCCAGCAGTTAAATGGAAGGAAAGAAAAATCAGAGTGCCAGGGTGATGTGATCCCCTTTTGTGATGGTAGATGAAGTCAGTTTCACATTACAGCCATGTCACGAATTTAACAGCTACAGCTAAACAGTTCATTTAATAACTGAGACAAGAAAAAGGTCATAAAGCTCATTTAACAACTGTCTTACTTAGCAACATCAATTTTGAGCTCAATTGTGGTCGTACGTTGAGGACTAGCCATATTAGGGAAAAAAGTACACTTCAGATATTTTGTTCATCTACAAAGTCAGGCCCCACGAAGGCCATTCACGTTTTTTCTCTTGAAAAAAATATTACCATCCTTAGGAATGTTGAGACAAATAAGAAAGTGTGCCGGAGAAAATGGTAACTAATCTGAATATTCAATTTATACAATACAGATTCATTCACGGTTCATTTAATGACCATCTGAAGTTACAACGACGCTGAAAAAAAGTGACTTTTGACTGTTTTTCATTCTTAACGACCATTGCGGCATCCCCAGAATTCACCTGATCAAAATTCAGACACTTGGCAACTGTTTCGTATTTATGACCGAAGGTCACATGATCCCCTTTTGCGACCTTCGGACGAGCAAAGTCAATTGGGGGAGCCAGATTCACTTAACGACCGTGTGACTAACTTAACAGCTGCAGCGATTCGCTTAACAACGGTGGCAAGGAAAGTCGTAAAATGGGGTAAAATTCACTTTTTTAAAAAAAATTTGATTTATATGCCGCCCTTCTCCGGAGACTCAGGGCGGCTTACAGTGCGTTAAGCAATAGCCTTCATACTTTTGTATATTTATACAAAGTCAGCTTATTGCCCCCACAAACTGGGTCCTCAATTTACCTACCTCGGAAGGATGGAAGGCTGAGTCAACCTTGAGCCTGGCAAGATTCGAACTTACAGTAATTGCAGACAGTAATCACAATGCTATCAGTCTGCTGAGCCACCAGGCCCTTAACAAATTTCTCCCTTAGCAACAGAAATGTGGGGCTCAATTGTGACCGTAAATCAAAGACTACCTGTAAATGGCCGATGGAGTCTGAATTTAGATATATCCTGCATATTTAAAAATAAATAAATAAAACAGTTTTTCAGTGATCAATGCTACCAGACACTGTCAGAAAGCCAAGTGGATAATTATAATATGTATCTTAAGCCAAGACACTGCCCTGAATTCCAGATTAATGAATCAGTCTTGAAATCTTTCACCTACTTCTAAAACGATAAAAGGTGGTGTCCGGCGAATGTATTTGGCAGAGTTTCCAGAGGAGAAGCCATTTTGTCTGTCACTGTAAACAACTTGAAATTGCTCATGGCCTACAATTATCGTTATGAGACATTTATTCCCCCATTTGTTCCCTAGAACAAGAGGTCTGTAAGCGATTCTCAGTCATCCTTTGGTTGTCCCAAAAGTGTTTTTTCCAAGAGGCCACTGGACTTTCTGTTTTTTTTCTTTTGAAGACGTTTTGCTTCTCATCCAAGAAGCTTCTTCAGCTCTGACTGGATGGTGGAGAATGGAAGGATTTATATTCCTTGCAGACAGCTGAATATAAATCCTTCCATTCCCAACTATCCTGTCAGAGCTGAAGAAACTTCTTGAATGAGATGAGAAATGTCTTCAAAAGAAAAAACAAGGAAGTCCAGTTGTCTTCTGGAAAAAAAGCACCTTTGGGACAACCAAAGGATGATGAGAATCTCTACAGACTTTTAGCTATACAATTTGGGACAAACACCCTTTGAATGGTGTGGGAGTAGGAATGGATTTCCAGAGGAAAAAAATTGCAAGACTACAGGAACCAGGAGCACCACTCAGGTGGCCCTGAGGACACAGATAAACGTCCAACTGATTCAAGGACCCTCTAAAAGGATGCAAATGACCAGCTGTCTCCAAGGAATATAAATCCTTCCATTCCCCACCACCCAGTCAGAGCTGAAGAAGTTCCTTGGATGAAAACATCTTCAAATAAAAAAAAAAAAAAAAAGTCCAGTTGCACCTTTGGGTATCCTTGGTGGCGCAGCAGACTAAAGTGCTGTTAACTAGCACTAGCTGCCTGCAATTACTGCCTTGATAGTACAGTGGTCTAAGCACCCTGTTATTAACACAGCTGCCTGCAATTACTGCGAGTTCAATTCTCACCAGGCTCAAGGTTGACTCAGCCTTCCATCCTTTCTAAGGTAGGTAAAATGAGGACCCAGTTTGTGGGGGCAATAAGCTGACTTTGTATAAAATATACAAAAGGATGAAGGCTATTGCTTAGCGCATTGTAAGCCGCCCTGAGTCTCCGGAGAAGGGCGGCATATAAATCAAATAAAAAAAAAAAAAGTTCAAATCTCACCAGGCTCAAGGTTGACTCAGCCTTGCATCCTTCCGAGGTAGGTAAAATGAGGACCCGGATTATGGGGGCAATAAACTGACTTTGTATAAAAAAGAACACCACTTAGGGGGCCCCGAAAGCCCTACTAAGAAGGTATATACAAAAGTATGAAGGCTATTGCTTAACGCATTGTAAGCCGCCCTGAGTCTCCGGAGAAGGGCGGCATATAAATCGCACAAACAAACAAACAAACAAATAAATAAAGAGTTTTCTTCACCATGGACCCCCCTTTAAATACCTTTTGTGGCCACGGACCTCCAAGACTTGACTCAAGATTTAAAGCGTAACATTTCTTCAAGCCTTCGTGGAACTCCTGGGACGACATCCCATCTCCCCAGGGGTCAATGGACCATAGGTTGAGAACCACTGTCCTAGAAGCTGAGGAATTACTGCCAACTCTGGGGTCTGCGGAAGTCCTGTCCCCACCTCAGGGAACGCAACCTAGACAAAGCACTGCAGACCTCCCCGAGCCACACATACATACGGCAATCAGAAAGTTTGTTATTTTAATTATTACCGTTGATTATTTTAACATTTTATCTGTACATCCCCAGAGTTTCTCTGTGCAGAAGAAATGGGGGTTCTAAACTTAATCAATGACAGAATGCAGAGAGACCTTGAATCAATTGCCTGTGAGATAACCTAATCTTAAGGACACCACAGAAGCCACAAGCCTTGCGCTCAGCAAAAAAGAAGTTTCATGGAGCGGGAGAGAAAATATAAGGATGCCATTCCACCTCCCCCACCTCCCTCTGCTTCTCACAGCAAGAGCGTCCAACCTTATAATTAATTCCACTTTATAATGCCTTGGTAAGGCCACACTTGGAATATTGCATCCAGTTTTGGTCGCCACGATGTTAAAAAGATGTGGAGACTCTAGAAAGAGCGCAGAGAAGAGCAACAAAGATGATTAGGGGACTGGAGGCTAAAATATATAAAGAACAGTTGGTGGAATTGGGTATGTCTAGTTCAGGGGTCAACAATCTTAAACACTCAAAGAGCCATTTGGACTCGTTTCCCACAGAAAAGGAAACACCGGGAGCCACAAAACCCTTCCCATGCCTGATTATTTTTTGAGCAGCCTCAAAAGTAACTGTTGTGGCCCGTACGCGGCCTGTGAGGCTGGTGGCTGATTCAGACAGTGAGGAGGCTGGTGTGGTGCTGCGCCAGCAGCCTGTGCAGCTGGCATTCGAGTCAGACAATGAGGAGGCTGGAGAAGATGTGGTGCCAGAGGCGGGGATTCAGCCAGGGCCTTCAGAACCTCCAGAAGCTCCCATAAGTGAAGAGGACGAAGAGGAGGAGCCTCTTCTCGATGCACGGGCGCGCAGAGCTGCCAAAAGGCAAGAGTGGCTCCTCAGGAGGAGGTCTCCTCGAGAGTAAGGCTTGGGACTAATTGGCCACTCCCTTAGCCTATTTAAGGAGGAACGCCAACTGAAGCAATTTGTAGGGAACAACTTCGTTCACTCTCCTTGGTGCCTTGATCCCAGCAAATTGCTTCTGGGCTTTCTGCCAATCATAGTAAAATTAAGATTATTTATTCTTTGGATTTTTGTAGGCTGTTAAGAAAGTTAATTAACAGCCTTTGTTTGGGAAAAAAAACTTATTTAATTCAGTAAACTAAGGTTTGTACAGATTTTGTGTGTGCTGCGTTCTTTGGGGTCCGTAGCTGGGGCAGAACATTAACATATGTAGATGAATTAAATGTTCTGTTTTCTTCTGAAACTTTTCTTTTCTTGGATTTATCTATGGTTGGCCTACCGGGAGTCGAAAACCTCAATAAATCACGTGCTGGGCGGATGTCGCACATTGGTGGTTGTGATGCATATTTTGAGCAACAGGGAGCCGCAGCAGGGGGATGAAAGAGCCACATGCGGCTCCAGAGCCGTGGGTTGCTAACCCCTGCTCTAGTTTAATGCAAAGAAGGATTAGGGGTGACATGATAGCAGTATTCTGATATCTCAGGGGCTGCCCCAAAGAAGAGGGAGTCAACCTATTCTCCAAAGCACCTGAGGTAGGACAAGAAGCAACAGGTGGAAACTAATCAAGGAGAGAAGCAATTTAGAACTAAGGAGAAATTTCCTGACAGTTAGAACAATGAATAAGTGGAACGACTTGCCTGCAGAAGTTGTGAATGCTCCAACATTGGAAGTTTTTAAGAAGAGATTGGATAACCATTTGTATGAAGTGGTGTAGGGCAGGGTGGATTTGATTTAAATCATAATTTAAATGATGATTTAAATCACTAGTAAAAAGGCTTGATTTAAATCAACTCGATTTAAATCATAATTTTTAAAGAGCAACTGTCATCTCTGCTACTCCTTTGACGCACTGTTGACTCACTGATAGTCCCAGTGTTGCAGAATATACAGCCTCATGCTACAAAGCTAAGCTCCATTTCATGCTGAATAAACTAAATTATTTATGTATCTTAAATAGAAAACTATCTTACGATAGATTTTTACCCCAAAAGTTTTTTATTAAAATAAATTTGATAAAAATAAAAAAAATCCGATTTGAATCAAAAAAATCTGATTTTTTTGATTTAAAAAAAAAAAATCATTGATTTTTATCCACCCTGGTGTAGGGTTTCCTGCCTGAGCAGGGGGTTGGACGAGAAG
Organism: Pantherophis guttatus; assembly: GCF_059756535.1. Taxonomy (NCBI): domain Eukaryota; kingdom Metazoa; phylum Chordata; class Lepidosauria; order Squamata; family Colubridae; genus Pantherophis; species Pantherophis guttatus. The sequence continues at coordinate 7,096,245 of NC_142071.1, forward strand.
ACCTCCAAGGTCCCTTCCAACTCTTATTCTATTCTATTCTATTCTATTCTATTCTATTCTATTCTATTCTATTCTATTCTATTCTATTCTATTCTATTCTATTCTTTGCAACTTGATTCTCCTGGTTGGAGCCGAAAAAGACAAGTCTTAAAGTTGCCAAGGTTGGACACTCCTGTCTTAGAGCAAATGTTAAAGAACTGGGGAAAAAAAACAAATGAGCTCAATCGCATAGCTTTGCTGATGCAATCCCGTTTTCCCCCTTTGGCTCTTTGCAGAAAAAAAAAAAGGATGACATCATCCTCTCTTTATCGCGTCCTTCAGTTGTTATGCAGAAGTCAGCTCCTCTTCCTTTGCGCAGAAAGGCAAAAAAAGATAAAAAGCCAGCCAGCCAACGTTTGCCTCAAAGATAAACCTATTAAAATTGTTGCTAACTGTTCAGGAGGCAAACTTCGCTTGTGTGTGCTTGGAATGGCTTCAAAGTGAATCGGAACTGGCTAAATAAGCCTGCAAAAACGCTGCACGGACCAGCGTTTGTGAAGCCACAGTACTGTCCAGCATGCTACTGTGAACCCAACGAATTGTGGCTTCGTCAACAAACCTGGTTTGATGAGATTTAGTACAGGCAGACTGATTTACGGCCAGAATTGAGCCCAAAATTTCTGCTGTTCAAGGGAGACATTTGTTAAGTGAGTTTTGCCGCATTGTCACGCATTGCTACTGTTGCTAAGTGAATCACTGCCGTTGATTAAGTTAGTAAATCCGGTTGTTAAGTGAATCTTGGCTTCCCCATTGACTTGGCTTGTCAGGAGGCTGTAAAAGGTAACCTTTTGCACAGCAATGGACGTAAGGATGAACCCCTTGCCAAACATCTGAATTTTGACTACAACACCATGGGGACGCTACAAAGGTTGCAACTGTGAAAAGCGGTCGTAAGTCCCTTTCTTCAGTGCCATTGTTAACTTTGAATGGTCACTAAATTTATGTATTTATTTATTTATTTATTTATTTATTTATTTATTTATTTATTTATTTATGTATGTATGTATGTATGTATGTATGTATGTATTTATTTTATTTTATTTTATTTTATTTTATTTTATTTTATTTTATTTTATTTTATTTTATTTCTATACCGCCCTTCTCCCAAAGGACTCAGGGCGGTGTACAGCCTAATTAAAAACACAAAGACAGACAAAATTTAAAATTAATTAAAATTATTAAATAATAGGCCCAATTTATAAAACCCCAAATTTAAAATCCCATTTAAAACCAATTAAAATCTTTACATTGATAGCCCAGCCTGGCGGAACAACAGGGTCTTGAGTGCACAGCGAAATACCCGGAGGTCGGAGATCTTACGCACTTCCGGGGGCAGTTCATTCCACAGGGCTGGGGCTCCCACAGAGAAGGCTCTCCCCCTGGGTGTTGCCAGCCGACATAACTTGGCCGATGACACCCTGAGGAGACCCTCTCTGTGGGAGCGGACTGGCCGGTGGGAGGCTATTGACGGCAGAAGACGGTCTCTAAGGTACCCAGGTCCAATGCCATGGAGCGCTTTAAAGGTGGTAACCAACACCTTGAATCGCACCCGGAAGACCACTGGGAGCCAGTGCAGCTTGCGCAGGAGGGGTGTCACATGGGCACAAGGAGTTGCACCCATAACCACCCGCGCGGCCAGATATTCCAAAAGTGCTTTTCTCAAAAGGCAACTGGACTTTCTTGGGGGTTCCCCCCCCCTCTTTGAAAACATTTCACTTCTCATCTAAGAAGCTTCTTCAGTTCAGAAGAACTCCTTCAGTTAAGAACTGAAAAAGTTTCTTGGATGAGAAGGGAAACATTTCCAAAGGGGGGGTGGGGAGAAAAAAACCAAGAAATTCCAGCTACCGTTTGGAAAAAGCACCTTTTGGACAATCATGAGTTGGATGATTGAGAATCTCCATAGACGTTTGGCAATACAGATTAGTTGGACATTAGCCTTCATTGATTGATTGATTGATTGATTGATTGATTGATTGATTCTATTTATATGCCACCCTTCTCCGGAGACTCAGGGCGGCTTACAATGCGTTAAGCAATAGCCTTCATACTTTTGTATAAATGTTACGCTTTAAATCTTGAGTCAAGTCTTGGGGGTCCATGGCCACAAAAAGTATTTAAAGGGGGGTCCATGGTGAAGAAAACTCCTTATTTATTTATTTATTATTTATGTATTTATTTATTTATTGGTTCGATTTATATGCCGCCCTTCTCCGGAGACTCAGGGTGGCTTACAATGCGTTAAGCAATAGCCTTCATACTTTTGTATATACCTGCTTAGTAGGGCTTTCGCCCCCCCCCAAGCGGTGTTCTTTTTTATACAAAGTCAGCTTATTGCCCCCACAATCCGGGTCCTCATTTTACCTACCTTGAAAGGATGGAAGGCTGAGTCAACCTTGAGCCTGGTGAGATTCGAACTTGCAGTAATTGCAGGCAGCTGGTGCTACTTAACAGCACTTTAGTCTGCTGCGCCACCAAGGCACTAATACTGATGTTAGCTATGCTTAGGAATTAAAGGAGTTGTAATCTCAACACAAGGAGAACACCAGCTTTGGGGTGGGGGGCAGGTACCTACTCTAAAGCAGGGAAATCTTCTTCAGTTAATGTCAACACACAGTTCGGGTATGTTGTGGGACAAGGAGATAAGGATAAGAAAACGGTTATTTAATGAAACTGGCAAAAAACAGAAATTCAAGACAAATAAAAACACGGAGAACACTTAAGGGGAGCTTTTGAAGGATGTCACAGTGGCCTTTTCTTTAAATAGTCTAATTAATCAAACAAACACAACTTCAGAGTAGCAACGTAGGGAAAAATAAAACACCACGAAAAGGAAAATATTCTTGTCCCGGTGAAAGTGAGAAAACAAACCTATCGACATCCCAAATCTTGCTGCAATGTTGTTTCACAACCTGGGTAGGTGTGTACATCACACACAGACACACAACAAAAGAGGAGACAGGCATTAACCCTTCGACAAATAAAAACAAGCCGATTTGTTTTGAAAAAGGTTTGTCAGGCAAGCAGGAAGCGTTTCATGGGAAACAAGTCAGAAGTAAAAAAAAAAAAAGCACTGTCCCTTTCTCAACGTTTACTAGAGGATTAGGAAGCTACGCAGAGGATCAGCAACAAGGAATCCCCACATTTATACAGCATAGGCTGTTACTTTTTAACTCGGACTCAAGGAGCCGTCAAAAGCAGGTTACTTCTTTTGAAATTTAAATAGACTGTTGTATGTCTTTTTTCTGGAAGAATATCTATGGAGAGTCTCAGTCATTCAAGATTATGGTTGTCCCAAAAGTGCTTTTTCAAAAAGCAACGGGACTTTGTTTTTCATTGAAGACATTTCGCTCCTCATCCAAGAAGCTTCTTCGGTTCTCCATCATTCAGTCAGAACCGAAGAAGCTTCTTGGATGAGAAGCGAAACGTCTTCAAAGAAAAACGTCTTCAAAGTTCAGTTGCCTTTTGAAAAAGCGCCTTTGGGATTTTCTGGAACAGCTTTGAACTCTGCCTTTCGAATGACAGGCCTTCAGGTACAGGTAGTCCTCGACTTACGACCACCGTCGAGCCCAACATTTCTCTTGCTTAAGTGAGACGTTTGTTAAGTGATTTTTATGACCTTTCCTGCCACAATTGTTAAGCGAATCGGTGCAGTTGCAGTTAAGTTGGCAACATGGTGGTCGAGTGAATCTGCCTTTCCCCACTGGCTTTCTTTTCGGAGGGTCACAAATGAGGATGACAGGACCCCTGGACACTGCAACCGTCATAAATACGAGTCGGTTGCCAAGCCTCTGAATTTTGATCATGTGATCATGAGGATGCTGCAATGCTTGTTAAGTGTGAAAAATGGTCATAAGACACTTTTTTCAGTACTGTTGTTGTTAATTTGCAGAGTAACCCTTCAGTAGCAAGGGTGTTCACATGAAAACGGTTGAGAGTAGTTATGAATAAGCACAGTCACCACACAGATACACTGAGTTGTGATATAGTTTACTTTCAGGAAAAAGTAAAGCATAGTCCAATAAACAGTCCAGGTCATATACATATAAATCAAGAAATAGCCAAAACGACAGTCCAGGGATAATACAATAACAAAGTCTTCTTACCGGTTGTATTAGTCATTCACATTAAACAGTTCTTCTGGACTTGCAAACAGTAGCATACAGAGATATCAGAGAGCAAGAACAGCAAAGAGAACAAGCCATGTTTCTAACTCCCTCTTAAGGACTTTGGCAACAGGGCTAACCAATCAGGACACAGTATGATGCAATACAGCAGTCTTAAAGCTATACAATACAATACAATTCACTGCAAACATACATTGATGGTTTATATATTGCCAACCTAACAAGTTAGGTAATAGTCATATTCCTAACAGTTGTAACTTCCAACGGTCACTAATTGTTATAAGTTTTGGACTATCGGTATTTGAAGACAGCTAAAAATCCTCTCATCACTTCTCTGGGCTAAACAAAGCCACACACCAGTGGTGAATTGCCCCCGGTTCGGACCAGTTCGCAAGAACCAGTAGTAAAACCACCCACTGCCCCGGATGTTGCCATCAGCGACCTGAACATGTGCAGAAGCAAGGTTGCGAACCGTTGCGAACTGGTAGTAAAGGTAACCCCTGCCCCACACCTCCACATGTTTTTCTTTCCACATTGCTTATCTTCTGTTAACAAGATATTAGTTACTCAGTGGAACAACTTGCCTCCAGAAGTTGTAAATGCTCCATCACTGGAAGTTTTTAAGAAGGGATTGGATAACCATTTGTCTGAAATTATATAGGGTTTCCTGCCTGAGCAGGGGGTTGGACTAGAAGACCTCCAAGGTCCCTTCCAACTCTGTTATTCTATTCTTATTCCTATTCTACTCTTTCTTTATCCATGGAATGGTTGCAGGAATTGGATATGTCTAGTCTAGTGAAAAGAAGGACTGAGGTGACATGATAGTCTTCCAATATTTGAGCCGCAAGGAACAACAGGACAATCAGGAGCCACTCAGGAGCCTGAGTGGCATAGGAGGCTAATGCCTCCTAAGGCAGCATTTAACATCCAGCTGCCTGCAATTACTGCGAGTTCAATTCTCATCAGGCTCAAGGTCGACTCAGCCTTCCATCCTTTCTAAGGTAGGTAAATTGAGGACCCAGTTTGTGGGGGCAATAAGCTGACTTTGTATAAATATACAAAAGTATGAAGGCTATTGCTTAGCGCATTGTAAGCTGCCCTGAGTCTCCGGAGAAGGGCGGCATATAAATCAAATTTTTTTAAAAAAATCTATTCTCCAAAGCACCTGAGGGCAGGACAAGAAGCAATGGGTGAACTAAGGAGAAACTTCCTGACAGTTAGAACAATTAATCAGTGGAACAACTTGTCTCCAGAAGTTGCAAATGCTCCAACGCTGGAAGTTTTTAAGAAGATGTTGGATAACCATTTGTCTGAAATGGTGTGTTTCCTGCCTAAGCAGGGAGTTGGACTAGATAGAAAACCTACAAGGTCCCTTCCAACTCGGTTATTCTATTCTATTTCTATTCCTATTGCTATTTTATTCTCCTTTGACACATTCCGATTAATTCTAACCAACTTAGAAAAAATACGATGACTTTTCTTGAGCTTGGCACTCTTTTTTTCCTCGATGCATCATAGAAATGCATCTTTATTTCTGTGGTTGCATCACATTGTTGGCTTATATTCAATTAACCATCCACAAAGGCACCCACATCCCTTTGCCACATATTACATACCCAGTATGCTTCCCCTTTTTCAATGTTGAAAAATTCACATTGCTGTTTCCTGCCCATCGTTTCAACTTCTCAAACACTCTCTCTCTCCTCTTAGCTTGACCCTATATCCTCTCAGGCGCTTGCTATATCTCATCTTTTTGTGGTCTGCCTACTTTCTTTTTTTTAAAAAAAACACTTTATTAAACTTTTATTACATTAAAAACAGAAAAATTATTTCACTCAACAACAGCTAATGGTGGTGTTTTTCTTGTGACAATAATTCGTGCATTATTTACGAAAATTAACTTGTGCGTATTTACATTCTTATTTTATCTATTACTTGTACTTAATAACTATCTATCTTCAATCTATCTCCGTTCTATCCAGTTATACCACTGTTCTTTAGTCACTAGGAGTCAGGTATAATTGCTCATTGATGAAATATCTGTAAACTTGTAACTTGCATGTGTATAATCTTCCCTTATTCCCTACTTATCTTATCACTATTTAGATCTTACATCAGTTAAAACCACCCACACATCTAATGAAATAAACCACAGTTCACAAAAGCTTGCACCTTGAATTGCCGTTAATCTGAAAACACTTTCTGATTTTAAACTCAAGGAAGACTTTAGGTTTGCCAGGTAAGTGGTGGTGAGGGGAGAATGTATTTTCTCACACTCTTTACTGACCACCCCGAATCCTAGATGACTCAGATGATCAAATAAATTAAACCACTAATTATCTGGCAGGGTCGTGACCCTAACCATTCCAAGCCCTTTGCTGACATGCATGTGATGGAATCACAGCGGCTTCCTGGAGAGCACCTGATTGTGTAAACCAAGGACATCAAAAATCACACGCTGGTCTACCTTGTTAATTTTTAACAGGAAGTTTGGCTGCAGAAATTCAAGGCTGGCTCTCTTAGTCCATCCCCTTAAAAGGAATCAATCAGCAAGCATTTAAGAGTGCCTTGGGCCATTCCCGATTTGAACCTGGAAGGAGTCTTGCCTGTTACTTTGAGCCAGCACAATAATGAAATAAATTTGCTAGCACAGTTGCAACTACCGTACTTCCTTCCCCCATTGTATCGTCGATAAAACCAACAGGCAGAATTGTCTATTTCATTTGTATGCTACCAAAAGGTAGTGTAGTTCAGTTTACCAAGTCACAAACTGCCTACAACCTCCTAAACAAGTATGAGTATGGCCAAATACACACAGCACACACAATTTAAACCAGGGTGGATAAAAATCAATGATTTTTTTAAAAAAAATAATAAAAAAAATCAGATTTTTTTTATTTAAATCGGATTTTTTTTATTTTTATCGAATTTATTTTAATAAAAAACTTTTGGGGTAAAAATCTATCGTAAGATAGTTTTCCATTTAAGATACATAAATAATTTAGTTTATTCAGCATGAAATGGAGCTTAGTTATGTAGCATGAGGCTGTATATTCTGCAACACTGGGACTATCAGTGAGTCAACAATGGGTCAAAGGAGTAGCAGAGATGACAGTTGCTCTTTAAAAATTATGATTTAAATCGAGTTGATTTAAATCAGGCCTTTTTACTAGTGATTTAAATCATGATTTAAATTGTGATTTAAATCAACTCGATTTAAATCAAATCCACCCTGATTTAAACCAAACAAACAAATCGTATTTGAGTCTGGGAATGTTTTGTGAATCTAGGTATGGGATCAGAATTTGACTTAGAATAGAATAACAGAGTTAGAAGGGACCTTGGAGGTCTTCTAGTCCAACCCCCTGCTTAGGCAGGAAACCCTACACCACTTCAGACAAATGGTTGTCCAATCTCTTCTTAAAAACTTCCAGTGTTGGAGAATTCACAACTTCTGGAGGCAAGTTGTTCCACTGGTTAATTGTTCTAACTGTCAGGAAATTTCTTGAGTAAACACAGAGACACCATCCTTAAATACTGTATGTCAGTTAAAGCCAAGCAGCTTGACCCAAATATACAATTCTAGATAACTAGGTTAATTCTACAAAGCACAGGTAAGTCACTCACAGTTAGCATGTCAGGAAAACAAGAGTACAGTATATATTTCTACTTTTCCTGGGAATTCAGTTATTTCATGAAAGCAGGATTTATTTAATTGTTCATGAACCTAGAGAGTCAAAACCAAATAAAGGATAAAATCCAAGTTCTAAATTATTCAGAAATTACTCCTCCAAAATGCTGACATAAAAGTAAATAATCTGCAATCCACTACCAATAATTTGATTCCGTACCAATTTAATCACTGCTTAGCTTACTGAATGCATTGCTTTTTGGATTCAAATGTTTTATTAGTTTATCAAAATATAAAATACAGAAGTACAAAGAAAAATGAAAATGAGGGGGAAATAAAAAGGGAAGAGAAAAAAAAAGTGTAAGGTAAAGGGCGAAAGACAAAGAAGAGCATTGACTTCCAGCTCCTTTTAAGGCAGCAGAATAAGGTAAAACTTCAACTTTATACTTTTATATAATATATACTAGCCATTTCTACAACAAACCTATGTAATCAGCAAAACCCAACTGAATGCATTGCTGGTAGTTGAAGCAAAGCAATTGACTTCTAAGATTTCCCTCTGCTGTCAACCAGAAAGATATTTATTAAATGTTTGCCTCCCACCTCACCACGGGACAAGCCTTAATGTTAAGTATATCCATATTTCTTTTCAGTGAAGTTTCAATGTAAAAGTGATCCACTGATTTTGTCCCTGAAAATTATCAGTTTATAAGTTTGGACAGCTGATGATCAATACTGAAATTTTCCCTAGCAACCCAGATCACCAGAAATAATCGAGATAGATAGATAGATAGATAGATAGATAGATAGATAGATAGATAGATAATTTATGTAATTTATATGCTGCCCTTCTCCCAAAGGACTCAGGGTGGCTTACAAAGAAAACATTCAACAAATTTGAAAATTACTTAAAAATTCAAATCCAATTAAAAATTAATTAAAATTGTCCTAATTTTCTCCCCTTTCTTTTAAATTTTTAAACTGAAATTTTAATTTGTTTTAAATTATTGGGATTTTTAATTGTCTTGGGCTAAATTATTTAATTTGGTTTTAAATTGTTTCTAATTTTTGTATTTCTGTATTTTATTCTGTGCCTGTTCACCGCCCTGAGTCCTTCGGGAGTAGGGCGGTATACAAATTTAATAAAACATAAAACAAACAAACAAAATTATTTCAACGTAAAAATCCCCCAATGGGTCAGCCCATTTGATGAAAGAGCGGCGGAAGGAGAGGATAATCTGGAAAGCAACATGCCCAAGTGCAAATTGAAGGCATCCAAAATTTAAAAAGTCTGACTTTAGTAGCATCTTTTAAGATTAACACACATTAATATAAGGCACAAACTTTTCTAAGCTGCCACTCACTGCATCAGACACGTGGAAGGGGTCTTAATTGATTTAGGATTTAAATACGTCAGGATGAGGCAAGGAAAAAAAAATGCAGGCAAAGGTTCCCTGGAGAAAAGTAATTATAAGCAGCAGTTTACAATTTTATATCAATGCACTCAAAAGCACCAATTCTAATGGGACTTCGTTGCAAACACGACTGAACTGTAATTATTTTTTGGCGCGGTTCAGAAGTGAAGGTCTATTCACTGGGTAAGTGTATACAAGATTGCAGCTTAAAGTTAAAACCTGGCAAGCCAAAATATTGTACTGCTTCATGTCAGCAAATACTGGTCTGTACTCAGGGAGTGCAGTATTGCTAGCCGTTGCATCATCAAGGAGAGGAAGGGGAGGTCCCAGCAGCCAGGTCTAGGATGAAGAGAGGCTTCAAGGGAGGATCCAGAATCAGGGGCTTTCCGTCTTGGACTTTCCATAATCCCAGGTAGCAAATCTGCTGTATTTGTATTGTTTGCCAATTTACAATGTGAGAGTCATTCACAGGGTCTCTAAGTTAGCCCAGCACCTCAATGCTTAGCGCATTGTAAGCCGCCCTGAGTCTCCGGAGAAGGGCAGCATATAAATCAAATTTTAAAAAAAAATCAGTTCACAGGGGGGAGGGGGTCTCTCTCCAATCAGAAGCGGCAGGGGAGCCAATTTTATTCTGGATTTGGGTGTCCAGAAAAGGAACAAAACAACACAAACCGTCTCTCCTTTCACTTGGTGGATGTTTGCAAACAATGAAAGTGCCAGCCAGGGATTTTTTTTAACGCAGGGTCGAATTGCACTCTTGAGGCCAGTTTGAGTTAATCTTAAAACAACTGTTAACACTATCACCAACTCCTGAGAGCCCCTCCTAGCGCCTTGATAGATCCCCCCCCTTTTCCTCCACCTCTTCAAGCACCCTCGATTAGGCCTGTTGGCCGGATCTTATCAATCCACACACAGCGACTTCTTTTCACCCAAAACATCCAAAGAGTAGATTTATGGAGATCCTCAATCATCCATAGCTCAGGGTTTATTTTATCAACGGTTAGACAAAAAGATATGGAAATGAAGTTTGGTAGAGATCTTTCTAACACAAGAACTGTAGAATTATATAAAATATAATATAAAGATGTATTATTTATTGGATTGATTTAGGGTGAGGAAATGAATGGCAGAGCACAAATTTAACTCAAATCTTGGAATATTTTGTATGAAAGGAGGGAAGCAATAGCCGTAGTCAAATAAAATGATTAATGAGGATAACAATACATAGATATGTATGAGATTGATAATATGAGAAATTAGGTAAACCGTAAGCTATGAATAGGGTGAAGATGCGCAAAAGACTTGTAACCAACTGTTTGTATTTGTATTTTTTTTTAAACTTTTCACTTCTGGTCCAAGAAGCTTCTTCAGATCTGAGTGTCTTTTCAAATAATAATAATATATTTTTTTAAAAAAAATAAAAACTTAAGTCCAGTTGCCTTTTTAGAAAAGCCCCTTTGGGACATTCCCAGGAGTATGAAAAGCTCAGGAATGTCGCTCCTGCCTTTATATTATTAAATCACTTGAGAATACCGTTCACTAAGGGCAGGTTGGGGGGGAAAATGCGGCCACGATCCGTTTCTTTTGCTTTTATAAGTCCAGTCGAGGTTTTTTTAACCCGGCCTTGGACGATTTCAAAGCACTTTGCTTCCCAAGCCTCACGCCAAAACTTTCCCATCTTGCGGGTCAGACGCCCGTAACTGACACCATCCCGAAAACCACGCGCGTTACCGTACAATACACTTACACAGAAACTTCCAATCGCGCCTCGGTTCCAACTCCAAACGCTGCGCTTTAGCGAAGCCGCCGAGTTTATGGAAGGAGATACTTGCCCGGACTTGTTCGGAGGCGAAGCCGAGGGTCTTTTTCCCTTGCAGGGCGATCGACCCCACCACCATCTCTCCCTTCACACCCTCCCTCTCTCTCTCTCTCTCTCTCTCTCTCTCTCTCTCTCTCGCTTTCTCCATCCATCCATTCCTCCCCCCTCTCTCTCTCCATCCATCCATCCATTCCTCCCTCCCTCTCTCTCTCTCTCTCTCCATCCACCCATCCATTCCTCTCTCCCTCTCTCTTTCTCCATCCATCCATTCCTCCCTCTCTCTCTCCATCCATTCATCCATTCCTCCCTCTCTCTCTCTCTTTCTCCATCCATCCATTCCTCCCTCTCTCTCTTTCTCCATCCATCCATTCCTCCCACCCCTCTCTCTTTCTCTCTCCCCATCCATCCATTCCTCCCTTCCCCCTCTCTCCATCCATCCCTCCCCCCCTCTCTTTCTCCATCCATCCATTCCTCCCTTCCCCCTCTCTCTCCATCCATCCCTCCCACTCTCTCTCTTTCTCCATCCATCCATTCCTTCCTCTCTCTCTCTCTCTCTCCATCGATCCATTCCTCCCTTCCCCCTCTCTCTCCATCCATCCCTCCCTCTCCCCTCTCTCTTTCTCCATCCAACCATCTCTCTCTCTCTCTCTCTCTCTCTGTCTCTCTCTGACACACACACCCATCAAGGCCGGAGACATCCCCGTGTAAGTTTTAGGAGCGCCCCTCCCCCAACCGCCCAACCCCCTAGCCCGGCCAGGGCTGTCTTAACGCATCGATGGGCCCGATGGGCACTTGCCCGTGGGTCCCCACGAGCAGAGTGGGGCCCCATACTAACCTGCACCTTGCATCATATCAATACAGCAACCTATTTCCTACCTTTTCCTGCCTTTTTAAAAGAAGACTAACATGCCTTGAATAGAAATTAACCCTGACAACCCTAATAAATATATGTTTAAGTTTAATCGACCATTTTACCTTTTTTACCCCTGCGCGAATAGTTGTCGGAAGGACCCCCCCCCAGTACTCTGCTTGGCTCGGGACCCCCAGAATGCTGTTAAGACGGCCCTTTCTCCCACCCGTCGTCCTAACAGCGAGTGGCCACCGCGTCGCCTCCTTTCTCTCTCTCTCCCGGCATCGCCATACTTCGCTTTGCGCGGGACCAAGGGACGCGGGAGTGGGGGGAAAAGCAAGGGACGCGCGTGGATCTGGAGATGCGCGGAGCCCAAGAAAAAGTCACGCGACTTTTTCGCGAGTGGGTGAGAGGGTAGGTGGGGAAAATAGCCCCCCCACACACACACACACGCCCGAAACGCCCGGAGAAAAGTTGCCAAACTCACCCGCAGGTAAAGAACGATGCCAAGCGTCAGAAGGAATTGGGCTCGCATGGCGATGCGGAGAAGGGGACCCCCCCGGTCCGCAGAAACAGTAGCCGGGGCGGAGGTTGGTTTGAGCTGTTGCTCCCGGGTGGAAACCAAAAAAAAATAAAAAAAATAAATAATAATAATAAAGTAACGCGTGTCTCGGAAAGGGCGAAAGCGGAGAAACGGCAGCCGAGCAACTCCAAAAGTTGAAGCGGTCCGGAGTTCCGCGCGCAACGCAGTTTTGGAAGCGAGAGCGGAGAAAGTTGCGAGACGGCTGACAACTCGCGCAGCTGCCGGGAAGGAGCGAAGATTAAGCTCAGGCGCCGCGTTTTAAACGGAGGCGGAGGCGAGGAGGAGTTTACGCAGGGACCACCCCCGGGGGGGGGAGGGGGGCTCTTTCACCGGGTTGGCTCGGATCACACGCTCCAATTTTGAAAAAAACTTCTCTTTTGTCATCTTGGGGAGGATTTCTTTCTTTCTTTCTTTCTTTCTTTCTTTCTTTCTTTCTTTTTCTTTCTTTCTTTCTTTTTCTTTTTTTTTATTAAACTTTATTAAGGTTTTAAAAAAAAACGAAAACAAAAGAGAAATAAGAAGAAAAAACAAACAAACATTCAAACAATAACATAGAGCACCATAAACATAATATAGATTTTCAATTTGTATCGGATGTGCAGTGTTTTAACTATTTACATAGATAATACTTGGTGACATTTTAGCTCACTTTTAACCATTATTTAACACACCAGAAAGATCTAAAGGTGTGTAAAGGTGCGTCTTTCTTTCTTTTTAATTCCCTCCCATCCTCCATCTGGGACTTTCCTGCTAGCTGAAGTCACACGCCGACTTGACTTGCCTATTTATAATGCGCGTTTGCGGGAGGCGGTGGCTTCTTGAACCTGCGACAAACCAGGTTAATGCGCGGCTTGTTTTGGTTTGGGCGGCTCTCCGTATGCCTGTTGGGTCGGGTAGAGGCGGTGGGGAAATCCGATTTTTTTTTTTACTGCCGGTTCTGTGGGCGTGGCAGGGGAAGGATGGTGCAAAATCCCCATTCCCTCCCCACTCCTGCAGGAAGGATATTGCAAAATCTCCATTCCCACCCCACTACAGGGGAAGAATACTGCAAAATCCCCATTCCCTTCCCATTCCTGGGGGAAGGATATTGCAAAATCTCCATTCCCAGCCCACTCCAGGGAAGGATACTGCAAAATCTCCATTCCTGCCCCACTCCAGGGGAAGGATACTGCAAAATCCCCATTCCCTTCCCATTCCTGGGGGAAGGATATTGCAAAATCTCCATTCCCACCCCTCCAGGGAAGGATACTGCAAAATCTCCATTCCTGCCCCACTCCAGGGGAAGGATACTGCAAAATCTCCATTCCCTCCCCACTCCAGGGGAAGCATACTGCAAAATCTCCATTCCCTCCCCACTCCAAGGGAAGGATACTGCAAAATCCCCATTCCCTCCCCACTCCAGGGAAGGATACTGCAAAATCTCCATTCCTGCCCCACTCCAGGGGAAGCATACTGCAAAATCGCCATTCCCTCCCCACTCCAGGGGAAGCATACTGCAAAATCTCCATTCCCACCCCACTCCAGGGGAAACATACTGCAAAATCTCCATTCCCACCCCACTCCAGAGGAAGCATACTGCAAAATCGCCATTCCCACCCCACTCCAGAGGAAGCATACTGCAAAATCTCCATTCCCACCCCACTCCAGGGGAAGCATACTGCAAAATCTCCACTCCCACCCCACTCCAGAGGAAGCATACTGCAAAATCTCCATTCCCACCCCACTCCAGAGGAAGCATACTGCAAAATCGCCATTCCCACCTCACTCCAGGGGAAACATACTGCAAAATCTCCACTCCCACCCCACTCCAGAGGAAGCATATTGCAAAATCGCCATTCCCACCCCACTCCAGGGGAAGGATATTGCAAAATCTCCATTCCCACCCCACTCTGGGGCCAGCCAGAGTTGGTATTTGCCGGTTCTCTGAACTATTCAAAATTTCCACTACCAGTTCGCCAGAACCTGTCAGAATCTGCTGGATTCCACCCCTGGGAATCTCTGTCTACCCGGCCCCGGCCGCCTCGCCACAAGCTATCCTTTGAATGTCTATATGGCAGGGGTGGGCAAATGTGGCCCTTTTACAACCCCTGGAGTTCAACTCCCAGAATTCTGGGAGTTGAAGTCCATGGGTTGTAAAAGGGCCACATTTGCCCACCCCTGCTATATGGAGATTCTCACTCATCCAGGAGGTCATGGTTGTCCCAAAAATGCTTTTTTCAAGAGGCAACTGGACTTGTCTTTCTGGGGGTTTTCTTTTGAAGACGTTTCACTTCTCATCCAGTCAAGAGCCGAAGAAGCTTCTTGCATGAGAAGAGAAATGCATTCAAAAAGATACCAGAAAGATACCAGTTTGCCTATTCAGCTGCCAGCAATTACTGCAGGTTCGAATCTCACCAGGCTCAAGGTTGACTCAGCCTTCCATCCTTTCTAAGGTAGGTTAAATGAGGACCCAGTTTTGGGGGCAATAAGCTGACTTTGTATAAATATACAAAAGTATGAAGGCTATTGCTTAACGCATTGTAAGCCGCCCTGAGTCTCCGGAGAAGGGCGGCATATAAATCAAATTAAAAAAAAAAAAAAAAAAAGAATCTTTGGGAAGCTATCCTTTGATTAGGCTGAGTTGTTGTTTATTCAGATAAACCCTTTTAATAAAATATTGAGTCCTAGACGTTAAGGCAGTGGTGGGATTCAAGTAATTTAACAACCGGTTCTCTGCCCTAATGATTTCTTCCAACAACCAGTTTGCCAAACTGCTCAGAAAGTTAACAACCGGCTCTCCCGAAATGGTGCGAACCGGCTGAATCCCACCACTGCATTAAGGGTGGTGAGCGAGCCAAGTTTTCTCATCTTTTTTTCTAATGGACATTTGGTCAATCCAGTTGGGAAGGGAGAGAGAAACGTTCTGGGTAGGATAAGAAAAACTCTTGGTTTCACTGTAAAGGAGGGAATTTAGAGCCTATTAAGGGCCCTACATCTCCATATAGTGGGATGCGGTGGCTCAGTGGGTAAGACGCTGAGCTTGTCGATCGAAAGGTCGGCAGTTCAGCAATTCGAATCCCTAGCGCTGCGTAACGAGGTGAGCTCCCGTGACTTGTCCCAGCTTCTGCCAACCTAGCAGTTCGAAAGCACGTAAAAAATGCAAGTAGAAAAATAGGGACCACCTTTGGTGGGAAGGGAACAGCGTTCCGTGCGCCTTTGGCGTTAAGTCATGCCGGTCACATGACCACGGAGACGTCTTCGGACAGCGCTGGCTCTTCGGCTTTGAAACGGAGATGAGCACCACCCCCTAGAGTCGGGAACGACTAGCACATATGTGCAAGGGGAACCTTTACCTTTACCTTTATCTCCATATAATCAAAGTCATCCCAGTAAACACCAGTCAATATGCTCTAATAAAGAATATTTGTAGCTCGGGGTTGATATGAGTGGCCCTTGGTGCTCTCTGAGCTTGCTTGTTTTCTTGCAGACCCAAACTAGGTAATGCCGTCAGTGCTAATAAGGAATGGGATTTGCTGTAGCGCTGATAATGTTACCTAGTTCGGGTCATGAAAAGTCTGCTAGAAAACAAGCAAGCTTAGAGAACACTAAGAGCCTTGGAGGCGCAGCAGACTAAAGTGCTGTTAAGTAACACCAGCTGCCTGCAATTACTGCAGGTTCGAATCTCGCCAGGCTCAAGGTTGACTCAGCCTTCCATCCTTCCGAGGTAGGTAAAATGAGGACCTGGATTGTGGGGGCAATAAGCTGACTTTGTATAAAAAAGAGCACCGCTTAGGGGGGCCCGAAAGCCCTACTAAGCAGGTATATACAAAAGTATGAAGGCTATTGCTTAACGCATTGTAAGCCGCCCTGAGTCTCCGGAGAAGGGCGGCATCTAAATCGAACCAATAAATAAATAAATAAATAAATAAGGATCCCTCATGTCAACCTGGAGCTACAAATAGTCTTTTATTAGAGCATATTGACTGGTATGTATTGGGATGAGTTTGATTATATGGAGTTTTTTCAAGCTCTTCCAAGACTTTCTACAATAAGAAGAAAAGCCAGAGTCTTCCCAGCAACCTGAAAATACAAGTGCTAGAAACGGCAATTTGTTACCGTGACATAATCTTTTTTTTTTTTTTTTTGCCTGCCTGGCAATTAAGGTGTGAGATGTATTGAGTATCAATTTCAGTAACTACTGGGTTTTGCATTCATTTTGCAATGATCATAAGTTGTTCCTTTGTTCTACCAAGCCAGGAGTTGTATTTTATCCATTAGAGCTTAATCCAATTAAATCCAGATCTATGGAGGCAAAGTTTGCATCTTCAATGAATCTTCAGTATGAAATGTATCGCCAATTTTTTTTCTTTCTCACTCAGTTTTTAAATGAAATCAATCAAACCTGATCGAGTTCCGTAATATATATTTTTTAAATCACAAATTTGTAACATTTGGGTTACTGTTCATACCACAGTATCTTTTTTTTAAAAAAAAAGTTTTATTGGTTTTTTCTCCTCCCAACATTCACCCACATCTTTTTTTGAACAGAGTATTGGCCATATCTCATCTTATACAATTTATCAAATTCAAATACATTTTACTCAGTTACAATTTTTGCCACGATTTTCTTTTTTCCCTTTTTTAAAAAAAATCATATCTCAATATTTCTTTGCTTACTTATATAAACAGCATCTTCATTCGCCCTCAAATTCTAGTTTTCCTGCTTATTCATATTTATTCTCTTTTGTTTTTTAACCATTCATTCTTTATCTTAGTATATTTATATATGTTCGGGGTTGCCTTTCTTCCATTTTATCTTTTTTGTTGTACAGCAATCTTTCTTCTCAATCCTGCCATCTCTCTCTCTTCTTCTTACTTTCTTTTTCCCTCCCCTCCTCCTCTACTTCCCCTTCCTTTCTCCTTCTCCTCCTTTCTTCCTCCCTGTCTGACCATCTCTCCTCCTCTTTCCCCTCTCTTTCTTCTTCCCTTCTCTTCCATCCCCCTCTCTCTCTTCAAGATACCACAGTATCTTGAATGACACACGTACAAAGGGAAAAAAACGTTTAACGGTTACTGCAATATATCAATCAAGCAACTGATTTTTATTCAGCCGCAGATCATCAAACCAAACAATAATCAGACAAGTGCATAAAAATTCTACAATATTTAAGAAAAGTTGGAGGAGTTATTCTGATGTACTCCACAAGCTATAGAGCAGTGCTTAGCTGCGGTCAACAAAATAAAGTGATTTTATTTTGGTTGATCACAGCCAAGTACTGTGGTTAGATAGTAACAATTTAGGAGAGAAAGAGTCAGAATGGCAAGAATGTTTAGTGAAAAATGAAGATAATTCCTGCTGAGCACCTGCATAGAGGGAACAAAACAATCTGTTCCATTGTTTCTCCACCACATTGTTATCTTTAGTTATCTCCCTTCAGTAACATCTGTTGGAAGGGCATTCAATTTAGCCAAGGATAAAATTAGTTAACTGAGTTGGAAGGGACCTTGTAAATTATCTAATCCAACCCCCCTACAAGCAGGAGTTCCTACACCAGGAGTCTGCAACCTTAAACACTCAAAGAGCCATTTGGACCCCTTTCCCGCAGAAAAGAAAACACCGGGAGCCACAAAAACCTTCCCATGCCTGACTATTTCTTGAGTGCCCATAAAACTAGCATTTGTAGTTGAATTAAACGTTCTGTTTTCTTCTGAAACTTTTCTTTTCTTGGATTTATCCATGGTTGGCCTACCGGGAGTTGAAAAGCTCAATACATCTCGTGCCGGTGGGTGTTGCACATAGGCGGTTGTGATGTATATTTTGAGCAATAGGGAGCCGCAGCACAGGGGTGAAAGAGCCACATGCGGCTCCAGAGCCGCAGGTTGCTGACCCCTGCCCTACACCACTTCTGAGAGATGGCAGTCCAGTCTCTTCTTGAAAGCTTCCAGGGATGAAGCTCCCACAACTTCTGAAGGCAACTTTTGTTCCATGGGTTGATTGTTCTCTATGAACCTCTCCTGATTTTCCTGTCACTTGAGCCAATGCTTTTTATGACCTGCATACAATTATTAATCACTTTTCTCACTGTCAGAAAATTCCTTATTTCCAGGTTGAGTCTCTCCTTGTTCAGTTTCCATCCATTATTCCTTGTCTGGCCTTCGGGTGCCTTGGAAAATAGCCAGTCAACTCAACTCTTGTCCACCTAGCAATGTTAGCAAAGCAAGCTGACCATTTTATTTTATTTTATTTTATTTTATTTTATTATTTTATTATTTTATTATTTTATTTTATTTTATTATTTATTTTATTTTATTATTTTTTAAGATGGGTGAACTTCAATTCCCAGAATTCCACAGCCAGAAGTCCTGCCATTTTCAAGCTGCGCAGATTAAGAAACACGGCTCTAGCTATTTGCTTTGTAAAGTTCTCTTTACTTGGTATCTCATTTATTAAAACATTAATAAAAGCCGAAGCCAAAAACCAAAAGCAGGAAACCACCCTTCTTGAAAGCTTCCACGGATGAAACTCCTGTGGAGTTTCAGAACTAGGATTGCCAGGTCTGCTTCCAAAAAATAGCGGACAAGCGGGGGGGGGGGGGGATTAAGTAGAAAAAAAAATAAAAAAAATTTTTACAATTAAATTATATATTTTCTTACAAACATTTTAACATGTATTAAAATAATCACTTCAAAACTTTACTTAAAATTCAAAACATCAAATATATTATAATAATATGTAAAATATTAAATTACATTTTACTTTGCTGTCGTGTGTATTTTTTATTTGACTGCGCAGCTTTGATCAATTCTTTGTGTTTAAGGAATAATTCTTTAATTTCAGTACAACGTTGAGAAATATTAAAAAATATTCAAAGTTCACTTCGAACTGATACAAGCAGTCGGTTACGTTCGTCAGTCCACTAATTTCCCATGACGCTGAAAATTCGTTCAATGTTTGCATTTGATACCGGAATTGATGCACAATACTGGAACAGTTTCAGTAAACTCGGAGCTGGCTCTTTCTTGAAAAAGGTACATTATCAAGGGATGAATCGCCCTGCAGATGAACATAAACTTCTTCTAAGGCAGAAATTTCATCGAAGAGAGTGTTGGGTGGAAGTTCTTCTCGCCATGGTGATAATAACCAGATGTTCGTCATTTCTTCTAAAATTGGAGGATTATTGCAATCAATTAGATTGAAACAACTTAGCGTCTCATATACTGAATCGGTGAAATTATACCACTTTTCTAGGTACGCAATGGCTCTTTGATATACGTTGATGGCTTCTTTCTTAAACTTTTGCACGGCATTCTCAGGCAAATATTTTTTACGTAAGGCAAATGAAACTTTCATTCCAAAAAACTGCTCATCGTATTTTTTTTGCAAAGAATCACGCAGTTTACACATGATAATGTGAAGATCACATGCAAGAATTTTCTTGCTTTCCAGCTTCAGTAGGGTGTCTTGCATTATTGACATGAAGAAGTGCGTGAAATATAAATACAATTCTGAAATTGTTGGTTCATCGTCCTTTGCGAGTTCATTTTCCTGATCCGAAATAAGGTTCCAGATAACCTTATGGCACTCATCAGATCCAAGAGAAATAAAATACGATTTTAGAGGTATCCAGTTTCAAAGAAGTCTTTCAACCGCTTTAAACAAACTTAAGCAACGTGTTGGAACATGGTGCAAAACTTCATGGAATTCTGACTCGCAAAACTCAAAAACTGATTTCAACTCTTCTCGTTTCTTCTCAGAATTCGAAAATTCGGCAAAAACCTTCAGCACTACATTTTCGATATCAAAAGATAACTGCTTTAATGCATTTTTGCGCTGTTGTGTAAAATGCGATTATTGCAATGAGGATTCGATCTTTGTCTCATTCTAACTTATGAAAAAAAAGACAAAACGCGATTCTCCTATCCTTATTCTCTTAGACTGTACAGCTTTAGATTACATACCATTTCATCATAAAGCTTTTGAATAAAAAAAGTGTCCACTATTTTGTGAAAAAAAATAGTGAATATAATGTGAAAAAAGTGGACTGTCCGCTCAAATAGTGGACTCCTGGCAACTATATCAGAACAACTGTTCTGAACTCCTGTTTCAGAACAACTTCTGAAGGCAACTTCTGTTCCGTGGGTTGATTGTTCTCTATGAACCTCTCCTGATTTTCCTGTCACTTGAGCCAATGTTTTTGACGAATACATCAAATTATTAACAATTATTAACCACTCTGCCACTTGATATGTAAATAACCTTATCCACGAAGAACGGGGAAGCCACTGAACAACGACAAACCCTATACATCGTTTGAACTGAGATACTTTGTCCCAACATCAACAGGATTTTGTTCCAGAATGCCATTTCTTGTCCCCTTTTCTAGGCATTTCTCTGTTTTGTGCAAATTGGAAAAGGCTTGCTGAGTTCAGACTCACTAACCACAAATAGGCTCACAGTCTACATGAGTTAATATTAAATGTTTTTGCACGTCTTTTAGGCCTTTCTTTGAAGGGCCCAGCATATTTTATTTTCCTCACAATGGAAAAACTCATCGTCATATTGGCTTGTGCACAGGAACAGGCATTTCCTTAAGATAACTCCTGTGTGCCTGGAAAAGGCGTCCCACAATGAGGTTACACCCTGTAGCCTGAAAACAGGTGCCATAAAATATAGCAGTAAACAAATACCACTCACTAAGTCACTGGCCATTTGTTTATTTTAAAAGACTTGCTAAAAAAAAATAATCGGTTGATTTATCACCCTTTGAATACTTCACTGGAAAACTTCAAAAATAGACTTCACGAGGCCTATTGAATGGATTTGGAAGTTTGGAAAGAAATGTGACATGGATGCACACGCTGCTCAGAATGCTGTATAGGTAGTCCTCAACTTAAAACAGTCCATTTAGTGACCCTTCAAAGTTACAACGGCGCTGAAAAAAGCAACTTATGACCGTTTTTCACACCGCCGTTGCAGCATGTGCTCAAAATTTTGCTTAGCGCATTGTAAGCCGCCCTGAGTCTCCGGAGAAGGGCGGCATATAAATCAATTTTTTTTAAAAAAATTGCATGCTTGACCACTGGTTCATATTTATGACGGTTGCACTGTCCTGGAGTCACATGATCCCATTTTTGCAAGCACCTGACCAGCAAAGTCCACGCGGGAAGCCAGACTCGCTTAACAACCGTGTGACTAATTTAACGTCTGCAGTGATTCACTTAACAAATATGGCAAGAAATGTCGCAAAATAGGGCAAAGCTCCCTGAACCACTTAGTCTCACTTAGGCAACAAAAAAAATTTTGTTGCCCAATTTTGTTGGCTCCGTTGTGGCCGTAATTTGAGAACTACCTTTATTTTGAGCAAAATCGTCTGTTGGGTTTGATTAATCTTTTACGTGTGTGTAAGAACTGATGATCATGAGTGACTCAGGCGACATACCAATGGAAGAATGTCCTTGAAATTCATGAGCGGGTAATTCTGAGAGCGGCATTGACTAACTGGAAGCCCCATGAGATGAGTTGCGGTTAGTTGCTCTTTGTGGCAAGTTAACCCAGAACATATGCCTGGGAATGGGTACACTTGCTGTCCAATCCTTCCTTCGGTCAACACAAAACAATGCCATCATAAAAGTAACTGTCTAATCAAAGAGAGAAGCAACCTGGAATTAAGGAGAAACTTCCTAATAGTGAGGACAGTTAACCAGTGGAACAGCTTGCCACCAGAAATTGTGGCCACTCCATCACCGGAGAGTTTTAAGAAGAGTCTACACACTTACTTGTCTGAAATGATATAGGGCAGTGATGGCTAACCTTTTTGCCGTCACGTGCCAAAAGCGGGGAGAGTGTGTGTGGGGGGTCATGCGTGCATATGCCACAACCATAATGCAATGCCCCCCGCACACCATGCCCCCTGCACACGTGCGTGACACACACCCCCACGCATGCGAGCGCAACCCCCCACGCTCCCCTCACCCCCCTCTGTGCATTCGCACATGACCCCCCCCCCCAGTGGCCCATTTTGGGCCTTGCAGGCCTCCCTGAAGCCTCTTGGGACCAAAAACAGGCCGCAGGAGGGCGTGCCACACACCGTGTGGTGGGGGGGGTGCACTGCTCCACCCGACGCTCCCCCCAGCCTTGCACATGCGCGCAAGACCCTCTCCCACACATGGGAGACCCCCGTGCATGCGTGCGCGTCTTCTGCATGTGCCCAGCCCCCATGCGAGAGACCCCAAAATTAGCTGGCTGGCGGGAGGTGCGCGCGCATGCACAGTGGAGCTGAGCTGGGCGACGGCTCGCGTGCCCACAGAGAGGGCTCCGTGTGCCACCTGTGGCATGCATGCCATAGGTTCGCCATCACAGGTATAGGGTCTCCTGCTTGAGCAGAGGGCTGGACTAGAAGACCTCCAAGGCTCCATTCTGTTCCTATCCTAATCCTAATCCTAATCCTAATCCTAAGGCAATCACCAGGAGACTGTAAATTCTAGTTCCGCCTTAGGCATGAAAGCCAGCTGGGTGACTTTGGACCAATCACCAGGAGATTGTAAATTCTAGTTCCGCCTTAGGCATGAAAGCCAGCTGGGTGACTTTGGGCCAATCACCAGGAGACTGTAAATTCTAGTTCCGCCTTAGGCATGAAAGCCAGCTGGGTGACTTTGGGCCAATCACCAGGAGACTGTAAATTCTAGTTCCACCTTAGGCATGAAAGTCAGCTGGGTGACTTTGGGCCAATCACCAGGAGACTGTAAATTCTACTCCCGCCTTAGGCATGAAAGCCAGCTGGGTGACTTTGGACCAATCACCAGGAGACTGTAAATTCTAGTTCCGCCTTAGGCATGAATACCAGCTGGGTG
Source organism: Pantherophis guttatus (assembly GCF_059756535.1). Taxonomy (NCBI): domain Eukaryota; kingdom Metazoa; phylum Chordata; class Lepidosauria; order Squamata; family Colubridae; genus Pantherophis; species Pantherophis guttatus. The sequence goes on from NC_142071.1 coordinate 7,119,536, forward strand.
ACTTTGGGCCAATCACCAGGAGACTGTAAATTCTAGTTCCGCCTTAGGCATGAAAACCAGCTGGGTGACTTTGGGCCAATCACCAGGAGACTGTAAATTCTAGTTCCACCTTAGGCATGAAAGCCAGCTGGGTGACTTTGGGCCAATCACCAGGAGACTGTAAATTCTAGTTCCACCTTAGGCATGAAAACCAGCTGGGTGACTTTGGGCCAATCACCAGGAGACTGTAAATTCTAGTTCCGCCTTAGGCATGAAAACCAGCTGGGTGACTTTGGGCCAATCACCAGGAGACTGTAAATTCTAGTTCTGCCTTAGGCATGAAAGCCAGCTGGGTGATTTTGTGCCAATCACCAGGAGACTGTAAATTCTAGTTCCACCTTAGGCATGAAAGTCAGCTGGGTGACTTTGGGCCAATCACCAGGAGACTGTAAATTCTAGTTCCACCTTAGGCATGAAAGCCAGCTGGGTGACTTTGGGCCAATCACCAGGAGACTGTAAATTCTAGTTCCACCTTAGGCATGAAAGTCAGCTGGGTGACTTTGGGCCAATCACCAGGAGACTGTAAATTCTACTCCCGCCTTAGGCATGAAAGCCAGCTGGGTGACTTTGGACCAATCACCAGGAGACTGTAAATTCTAGTTCCGCCTTAGGCATGAATACCAGCTGGGTGACTTTGGGCCAATCACCAGGAGACTGTAAATTCTAGTTCCGCCTTAGGCATGAAAACCAGCTGGGTGACTTTGGGCCAATCACCAGGAGACTGTAAATTCTAGTTCCACCTTAGGCATGAAAACCAGCTGGGTGACTTTGGGCCAATCACCAGGAGACTGTAAATTCTAGTTCCGCCTTAGGCATGAAAACCAGCTGGGTGACTTTGGGCCAATCACCAGGAGACTGTAAATTCTAGTTCCACCTTAGGCATGAAAACCAGCTGGGTGACTTTGGGCCAATCACCAGGAGATTGTAAATTCTAGTTCCGCCTTAGGCATGAAAGCCAGCTGGGTGACTTTGGGCCAATCACCAGGAGATTGTAAATTCTAGTTCCGCCTTAGGCATGAAAGCCAGCTGGGTGACTTTGGGCCAATCACCAGGAGACTGTAAATTCTAGTTCCGCCTTAGGCATGAAAGCTGGCTGGGTGACTTTGGGCCAATCACCAGGAGATTGTAAATTCTAGTTCCGCCTTAGGCATGAAAGCCAGCTGGGTGACTTTGGACCAATCACCAGGAGACTGTAAATTCTAGTTCCACCTTAGGCATGAAAGCCAGCTGGGTGACTTTGGACCAATCACCAGGAGACTGTAAATTCTAGTTCCGCCTTAGGCATGAAAGCCAGCTGGGTGATTTTGTGCCAATCACCAGGAGATTGTAAATTCTAGTTCCGCCTTAGGCATGAAAGCCAGCTGGGTGACTTTGGACCAATCACCAGGAGATTGTAAATTCTAGTTCCGCCTTAGGCATGAATACCAGCTGGGTGACTTTGGGCCAATCACCAAGAGTCTTGCCTTAGGAATGAAGGCTTTTAACTGCATAGCTTTGAGCCAATCAATGGGAGACTGTAAGTTTTAGTTCCCACCTTAGGTATGAAAGCTGGCTGGGTGACTTTGGGCCAATCACCAGGTGCTTGTGAGTTCTAGTTCCGCTTTAGGAATGAAAGCCAGCTGGGTGACTTTGGGCCAATCACCAGGAGATTGTAAAGTCTACTCCCGCCTTAGGCATGAATGCCAGCTGGGTGACTTTGGACCAATCACCAGGAGACTGTAAATTCTAGTTCCGCCTTAGGCATGAATGCCAGCTGGGTGACTTTGGACCAATCACCAGGAGACTGTAAATTCTAGTTCCGCCTTAGGCATGAATGCCAGCTGGGTGACTTTGGGCCAGTCACCAAGAGTCTTGCCTTAGGAATGAAAGCTTAAATTGCATAGCTTTGAGCCAATCAATGGGAGACTGTAAGTTTTAGTTCCCACCTTAGGCATGAAAGCTGGCTGGTGACTTTGGGCCAATCACCAGGTGGTTGTGAGTTCTAGTTCCGCCTTAGGCATGAAAGCCAGCTGGGTAACTTTGGGCCAGTCCTTCTCTCTCAGCCCAATTTACCTCATAGGTTGTTGTGGGGAAAATAGGAGGAGGAAGAAGTATTAGGTATATTTGCCACACCAAGTTATTTAGAACAACAGTAAAGGGGTGTTAAAAATAAATAAAATAGAAAATGCTACCCTTTCTCTTTACAACGTCACTAAGCAGCTGGAAAATACCCACCAGTTTGGGCTGAATCAGATGGACCATCTGACATTCCCAAAGATTTCGCTTGACCTTCTGTTTGTTGGAATTTCCCAAATATAAAATGATGCAAAAATGAAGAAACATATGAGAAGAAAGCACCAAGTCGGAAACACGTGTCTACAATTATTAAATTAATTATTAAACTCAATCAAGCAGAACGAAAGGCATTCCGATTCAGTCAGCAGAGTCAGAATATTAGAGAAATCGGGTGGGGCTCTGAGAGGATGATTTTGCTATGACAACCAACTGCTTTAAGTGGGGAAAATTGAAACTATTTCCTGAGTTAACATCTACTGGCAAATACAGTCAGACCAAAAGGTGATTTCAACATTTCACTCTTTTCCAGAAGCTTCTGAGAAAGAGCAGGACTACTACATCAAAACTCAAGAGCTCCCTAACATGCCGATGAGTTTTGTGCAGTGTGCAGTGAGACATAGGTGACACATGGCATGTGTCACGATAACATTTTTTTAAAAATTTGCGGTCTGAAGAAGAGGAAGCTAAAATGCTGCATTAGCAAAGGAAAACCTTCACTGGGTTAGAATTGTTATGTTTCTATAAACTGTAAATGGAAGCATGGTCTACTTGAACTCAACCGACTGCAGAAGAATCTCTACTAGATCTGCCCACCTCTTTTCTGGGCAGTGTGAGTTGAATTAAATCTGTATAAGATTTGTTGTAATAAATCTTTTAATTCAACCTTTTTATGGAGTGATGGCTCCATACATGTTGTGGTGGAGCGAGCCATTCTTTAACCTCGGACTTTCCAAACAGGTGCATAATCTTGAGAACGCCAGTGAAAATATGCCACTTTTCATCTTAAATTTTATCTCTCAAAGGCAGGCTCGCTCATTTTTCTTTCTACTGTGATTTAAAGCTTGGGAATTGCAGAGAAGAGCAACAAAGATGGTTAGGAGTCTAGAGGTGCTAGACCATATGATGAATGGTTGTGGGAGCTGGGAATGTCTAGGTCTAACAAAGAGAAGGACTAGGGGTGACATAATAGCAATGTTTCAATATTTGAGGGGCTGCCACAAAGAAGAGGAGGGGTCAATCCATTGTCCAAAGCACCTGAGAGTGAGAACAAGAAGTAATGGGTGGAAACAAATCAAGGAGAGAAGCAACTTAGAACTAAGGAGAAATTTTCTGACAGTGAGAACAATTAATCAGTGGAACAACTTGCCTCCAGAAGTTGTGAAAGCTCCAACACTGGAAATTTTTAAGAAGAGGTTGGTTAACCATTTGTCTGACATGCTATAGGGGCTCCTACTTAAGCAGGGGGTTGGATTAGAAGGCCTCCAAAATCCCTTTCACGTCTGTTATTCTGTAATTCTGCAACCTGCAACCTGTTATTCTGTAATTCTGGTTTTCCACAGCTAAGAAGACGATCAAATAAAGGTTCAAGCAAAGCCCTTATGAGGAAGTCAGTGATTCTTCTGACTCTTCCTCACTTTGTGGAGAGGTCCAAAATATGATTCACCATTAGAAACAATCAGAGGGGCCCTTGCTCTCTTTCTAAAGCAGTGAAACTAATCATCAGGGTAAACCTCCAAGTCCATCATTCTAGGATTTGACTTTCTCATCCTGCTCCAGTTTACCGGATTCAAGGAGCAAAAAGAAAAATAAATCGGGAAAAAACATTTTTTTAAAAAAATTTGATTTATATGCCGCCCTTCTCCGGAGACTCAGGGCGGCTTACAATGCGTTAAGCAGTAGCCTTCATACTTTTGTATATTTATACAAAGTCAGCTTATTACCCCCACAATCTGGGTCCTCATTTTACCTACCTTAGAAAGGATGGAAGGCTGAGTCAACCTTGAGTCTGGTAAGATTCGAATTTACAGTAATTGCAGACAGCTGGTGTTAATCACAATGCTTTTAGTCTGCTGAGCTACCAGATCTAGGAGGCAGTAAGAAATTGGAGGGAGGAGAAGGAGAGTCTGAAATTAACGTTTCTGCTGCTAATTCTCTCCAGTTTATGCATGGCCCTGTTTCAAACATGAGCTCCCATGAGCTAAAATGCCTCTAAAACTAGCACAGAAATCAAGATTTCTTTATCTATTGATTACAACTGGCTGGCTGATTCAGAAAAACGAGAGAAAGCAGCAAATACCATGTTATGATTAAGGAGCATACATGACTCATCCGTATCCTCCATTCTAAACGTAAACACGTAACATCAGAAGATCTTCTAAAACACTAGATAGCATTGCAGACAAGGAAATAATTAATCCCTGAAGCCGTATATCAATTAGGCTACCTTTGTAACACTAGCTTTAAAGCAAGACACCAGTTTCCCTTTCTTTAGCTGCTCTACAGAAGCTCCCTCAATGAAACTTTGGATATAACGTAATGCTTGAACAATGGGATGAAAGATTTAAAATTTCAACTGAATTATAATTTAGTTAAAATAGAACTTTTATAAGATGCATCATTGGTATTTAACACCATGTTGGAAATGCCAATGTAAGGAAGGGACCTTTTATCATTCATTCATTCATTCATTCATTCATTCATTCATTTATTTATTTATTTATTTATTTATTTATTTATTTATTTATTTATTATTGCAATTTATATGCCGCCTTTCTCCCTGGGGACTCAAGGCGGCTTACAACATGACAAATTCCAATACAAATCACAATGAAATAAAATTAAAATCAGCAACCCTATTAAAACAGTTTAAAATTATGACAGTGTACATCCAAACGGATCAATTGAGTTGACGGAAGAGCCACATCTTCAGCTCGCAACGGAAGGAAAGAAGGTTGGGGGCTGTCCTGAGCCCCCGACCTTTATGGTGGATGTGTGATAAGATAGAAGATAGATAGATAAAATTCTTTATTGGCCGAGCGTGATTGGACACACAAGGAATTTGTCTTTGGTGCATTTGCTCTCAGTGTACATAAAAAGACAAGAAACATTCATCAAGAATCATTAGAATAGAATAGAATAGAATAGAATAGAATAGAATAGAATAGAATAGAATAGAATAGAATAGAATAGAATAGAATAGAATAAATTCTTTATTGGCCAAGTGTGATTGGACACACAAGGAATTTGTCTTTGGTGCATTTGCTCTCAGTGTACATAAAAAGACAAGGTACATTTGTCAAGAATCATAAGGTACAACATTTAATGATAGTCATAGGGTACAAATAAGCAATCATTATCAAATCATACTAGGAAACAATCATACTAGGAAACAAACAACATACTAGGAAACAACAAGGGAATGTAAATCATAAGGATACAAGCAACAAAGTTACAGTCATACAGTCATAAGTGGGAGGAGATGGGTGATAGGAACGATAAAATTAATAGTGCAGACTTAGTAAATAGTTTGACAGCATTGAGGGAATTATTTGTTTAGGAGAGTGATGGTGTTTGGGAAAAAACTGTTCTTTTGTCTAGTTGTTCTAATGTGCAGTGCTCTATAGCGTTGTTTGAGGGTAGGAGTTGAAACAATTTATGTCCAGGATGCGAGGGGTCTGTAAATATTTTCACAGCCCCACAGATAAAGCAAAGAAATACTGGAGTAGGAGTCACATCTTAATAAAGAAGATTCTCAATGTAAATATGAAGATAAAATTTTCTTTTGGGTTCAGTGGAAAAAGACTTGGGAAAAAATTGGAACTTTGATGTTGTTTCGACGTAGCGTTCCCATGTGACACCTCTCCTGCGCGAGCTGCACGGGCTCCCGGTGGTCTTCCAGGTGTGCTTCAAGGTTCTGGTTATCACCTTTCAAGCGCTCCATGGCTTAGGACCTGGTTATCTATGGGACTGCCTGCTACCACCAATAGCCTCTCACCGGCTAGTACGCTCCCATAGAGAGGGGCTCCTCCGGGTGCCATTGGCCAAACAATGTCGACTGGCGGCCCCTAGGAGGAGAGCCTTCTCTGTGGGGGCACCTACGACCTGGAACGAGCTCCCCCCGGAGATACGGAGGATCCCGGATCTGTGCACCTTCCGTCGCGCACTTAAGACTCTTTTATTTCATCAAGCTGGCCTGGCCTAAATCCTCTCCCCTTTTTAAATGTAAATTTTAATTTGTTTTAAATTATGGGGTATTTTAAATTCAGCCAAATTATTTAATTCACTTTTAGTCTATTTTAAATTTTTATATTTATGTGTTTTATTCTGTGGCTGTTCACCGCCCTGAGTCCTTCGGGAGTAGGGCGGTATATAAATCCAATAAAAATAAATAAAAATAAATAAATAAAATTTAACAACTGGTTCTTTGCCCTAATGATTTCTTCCAACAACCAGTTTGCCAAACTGTTCAGAAAGTTAACCACCAGTTCTCCCGAAGTGGTGCGAACTGGCTGAATCCCACCACTGCCGTTAACTAACCAGATTTAGGGAGGGAGAAATTACAATGAAAGACAAGTGGATGAGGAGTACCTCACATGAGAAGGGTAATCTGGAGAGAAATTTGCCATACAACTTAGAAAATCCTTGGCCTTGGGACACAACCCGTATAAACTTGGCAGAGAAGGAGGTAAAGATATGAAGAACCACACCTAAAATCAGCTGCTCAGATCCAGAGTCTACGCAAATAGAAGTCCCTTGCCTAATGAATGTGGAATCCTGCAAATGTCCAAATATGGAAAAAAAAAATTAGCATTACCCATCATGGAGGAATGGTTGGGGAAGTTGATGGAATTTTCTGAGATGGCCAAACTGACTTCATTAGACAAATAACAAAGGTTGTTATTGACATGTTATTGACATGTGACTTTTTGGGTAAAAAAGTAAAATGATTTTGTGACTTACCGTCTCGAGGGTTAGAAAGAATAATTTTATAGAAATTTCTTTATAAAAGTCAGGAAGAGATTAAGGGGGGAAAAAAAGAGAAAAGAAAATATGAAGATTATGGACCTAAAAAAAAAAGATTATCCACGTAAGAAATACATTTTTTTCCAAAGAAAAAAATAGCGTATACAAGATAAAGAAAAAACAAGCGATAAGGGGAAAAAAGGACATAATACAACAGATGAGAACAGTGTGTGAAGGTGCAGAACAAGAATGGAAAATGTATTACACACACGTACACATTTTGTGTTCTTTTTTTAAATCTCTTTGGGCGGGATTGTGTGTGTATAAGTATACACATTTTCTGTTCTTTTTAAATCTTTTTTCTATATCTCTTCTGTTTTTTCTTTATCACATGTACTATATATTTTTTTTTCTTTGAATGAATTTCTTATGATGTACCCAATCTTTTTGTAAGAACGAAATCTTTTTAATAAAAACTAGAAAAAGGGCTACCCTAATGTCAGAAGGATAGCTGGGGATAAATTTGCCCCAGATCTTAAAAAAAACCAAACAAACTGGCCTTGAGAAATGACTCATATAAACTTTGCAGACCACAAAGAAGATATCAGCAACCACACCTAAGATTAATTGCTCAACTCCAGAGGCTTCAGATATAGAAGTTCCTTTTTTGTTATGTGGAGCCCAGGAAGGAAATTACCTGTAATAGTTAACCATGCTGCGTCTGTCTGTATTGACTCAAAAACAAATCTCACTGCATTCCGTTCTATGCTTTCAAGGTAAGCCTGCTCGATACCCTAACTTCAGTTTCCAAAGGAGGTAGGAAGTGTTAGTGTTAGCAACACACATGGACCTCAGAGAGACTCTTCTGGTGGAGATGGGAGAAGAATCAGAGTTTTTCTGGATACTAAATATGTTGTTAGTCGTGAAGTCGTGTCTGACCCATTGCGACCCCATGGACAACGTTCCTCCAGGCCTTCCTGCCCTCTACCATCCTCTGGAGTCCATTTAAGCTCACGCCGACTGCTTCAGTGACTCCATCCAGCCACCTCTTTCTCTGTTGTCCACTTCTTCTTTTGCCCTCCATCTTTCCCAGCATTAGGCTCTTCTCCAGTGAGTCCTTCCTTCTCATTAGGTGGCCAAATTATTTGAGTTTCATCTTCAGGATCTGGCCTTCTAAAGAGCAGTCGGGGTTGATCTCCTCTAGGACTTGATGGCCTTGCAGTCCAAGGGACTTGCAGGAGTCTTCTCCAGCACCAGAGTTCAAAGGCCTCAATTCTTTGGCGCTCAGCCTATATACTATAGTATCAGGGATGAAATGCTCCCGGTTCGGACCGGATCGTCCGATCCGGTAGCGATGGTGGTGGGTGGTTCGGAGAACCGGTAGCAAAAATCCCTGCGTCCCACACCATGCCCAGCTGAGCTGCGCGATCATCAGAAGCTGATTTTTTTACTTTTAAAAGCATTTTTTCTGCAATCTCTTCAGCCGAAAAAATGCTTTTAAAAGTAAAAAAAAGCCTCTGATGATCACGCTGCTCAGCTGGGATCGTCAGAGGCTTTTAAAAGCATTTTTTTTCTGCAACCTCTTCGGCCGAAGAAGTTGTAGAAAGTGTGTGTGTGTGTGTGTGTGTGTGTGTGTATATATATATATATATATATATATATATATATATATATATATATATATATATATATATATATATTAGTGCAAAATGACTGCTGACATAAGCCTAATGATGGCAGATGGGATTCTGTCGAAATGTCGCTTCTACCCTTTTAGGGATATATCCACAATTACACGGGAAGAAACCCGAAATATTAACTATACACACACACACACACATATATATATATACATATATATATGTGTGTGTGTGTACACACACACATATATATATACACTATACTAAATATAAATAATAGCAAAAGTACAAAGTACAAAGTACAAAGAATGTTATTTCTAGTCCTGCAGCACCTCAAAGGCCACCAGCGTAAATTTATTGCCAGTGAATATTATGGTTTAGCTGCTGAATTGTGTCCGACTCTTTGCAACTTCATGGATCATGCTAGGCTGCCCTGTCCTCCACGGTGTCCTGTGTAGAAAGTTAGAACCCGCCCCTCTCCTAGAAGAATGAAACGTTTTGGGAAATATTATAAAAGGCAGAATAGTATATTTCCCTAAAGGAGAAACATGCTCTTGGAAATCAGCCCCACCTTTCTTAATCGCCCCAGCAGGTCTGGGCCAGCCTATCTACAAGACAAAAGACCTTCAGCTCCAGAGTGATGGGATTAAGACATGACCTCTTCAGGCCATTATAGGATTATCTTTTATCTAATGCAGGGCTCAGTGCATCACAAAATCACCTGGGGACATTGCATTGTCCAGCAAACTTCAACCAAGCCTGGGACTCAGATAGCCTACAAAGTTAGCAGTGACCCCTAGAATAGAATAGAATAGAATAGAATAGAATAGAATAGAATAGAATAGAATAGAATAGAATAGAATAGAATAGAATAGAATTCTTTATTGGCCAAGTGTGATTGGACACACAAGGAATTTGTCTTTGGTGCATTTGCTCTCAGTGTACATAAAAGGACAAGATACATTAATCAAGAATCAATAGAATAGAATAGAATAGAATAGAATAGAATAGAATAGAATAGAATAGAACAGAACAGAACAGAACAGAACAGAACAGAATAGAATAGAATTAGAACAGCGATAGGATAGGATAGGATAGGATAGGATAGGATAGGATAGGATAGGATAGGATAGGATAGGATAGGATTCTTTATTGGCCAGATGTGATTGGACACACAAGGAATTTGTCTTTGGTGCATACACTCTCAGTGTTCATAAAAGAAAAGAGACATTTGTCAAGTATCATAAGGTACAACACTTAATGATAGTCGTAGGGTACAAATAAGCAATCAAATCATACTAGGAAACAGTCAATATAAATCGTAAGGATACAAGCAACAAGGTTACAGTCATACAGTCATAAGTGGAGGGAGATGGGTGATAGGAACGATGAGAAGATTAATAGTAGTGCAGACTTAGTAACTAGTTTGACAGTGTTGAGAGGGATGACATTTGAGGAAAAAACTGTTCTTGTGTCTAGTTGTTCTGGTGTGAAGTGCCACGACCAATATAATACATTCCTTGCACAGGAAGCTCAAGGGCAAGGCCCAAGAGAAGGTATAAATAACTCTCACTCACAACTCCAGGTGGTCAGCTGCCCAGGATTTCAAACCCATGTGGTCCTGACCATCAATAAACCATCTTTCCAATCAGCCTCCATGTTTCCATGTCTTTCTCCCCACTTGGGGATTGCCCAAACTCATGTCTGTTGTGTCAACCACAACAATACACGAGCAAATAATAGATACAAACTCAAGGTAAACCGCTCCAAACTCGATTGCAGAAAATGTGACTTCAGCAACAGAGTGGTCAATGCCTGGAATGCACTACCTGACTCTGTAGTTTCTTCCCCAAACCCCCAAAACTTTAACCTTAGACTGTCTACTGTTGACCTCACCCCATTCCTAAGAGGTCTGTAAGGGGCGTGCATAAGCGCACCAGCGTGCCTACCATCCCTGTCCTACTGTCTCCTTTCATTTGTATCCATCTCATGTATTCATAATTGTGTTTATACTTATATCTGTTATCTAATGCTTGATGAAATAAATACAATAAAAATAAACTCAACCAGTTTATATTTTAACCTACCGTATTTTTCAGAGTATAAAACACACCTTTTTCCCCCCTAAAAGGGGGTGAAAATTTAGGTGCATCTTATACACCGAATGTAGCCCCGCCCACCCATTGGCCCCCACCCTTTGGCCTCTGCCTCCCAGCAGTTACCTCCTTGCAAGCAAACAGCAAGAAAAAACAGCTCCTTTCAGCTTCAGCACAGCCTAATTAGCACAAGTTGTTTGGATAGGCCTCCCAACTCTCAGCTGATTTGCTCTCAGCTGTTTTGAGCAGGGCTCTGCTGCTTGCTGCAAAGAGGTAAATTGCTGGAGCAGATTTTTTTTTCCTTGTGCTAATCAAGCTATGCTGAAAACGAAAATGAAAGTAAAGCAGGCTGTTTGCTGCAACGAGGCAAAATTGCACAGAGGCAGAGGGAGATTTCTTTTTCTTCTGTTCCTCACCAAAAAAGGTAGGTGCGCCTTATACTCCAGTGTATCTTATACTCTGAAAAATACGGTAATGTGAGAATTCAGTGCTTGAGTGAGTGCAGAATCATTATAGCATTGTAATACTGTTGAAAAGCAAGCATCTCACATTCAGGATTGGGGAACTAGTAGCTCTCCGGATGTGGCAAACCACAGAGAAACAGAGGTATGTCATATGCATCGTTGTTGGATGAGAATAACATGACTCCTCCTTTTCTGCAAATGGGCCGTTCTTTTCTCTCCCTCACCCTCAAAAAGACCTGTGGAAATTTGTGTGGCATTGCCCAATCCAGTACAGTATTAGCAAATTAAACTGCAAATTTAGCAAATCTCTGCATGCATTAGAAGCCAGATTTTTCCAACCCAGATCTGGCAGCCTTACTTAATAAATATCCTTAGGCAAGAAATATTTTTCTTGACTTGGAAATGCTTTAGAACCTATTGACAACCTATTGGCGCTCCAGAGGGTTGACATCATTGCCCAGAGGTGTTTGTGATCCACTGGCGGCCTGCAGAGCTGGCAGCCAAGTCAGACAGTGAGGAGGCTGGGGAGGACCATGGGCCAGTCCTGGAGTCTGGGTAAGGCCTAGACGAGGGCTCTGTGTCAGAGGCAGAGATGGGGCCAGGGCCATCTCGGAGTGATGTGCGGACTCCAGAGCCTTCAGAGTCGGACAGCAGAGAGGCAGAGGAACAGGAGGAGCCTGTTCCTAGTGCATGCATGAGCAGAGCTGCCAGAAGGCAACAGCAGCTAAAGCAAAAGGGATGACTCGGGAGTAAGGCCAGGAGATGATTGGCCCCTTCCATAAGGCTTAAAAGAGCAGCAAAGGCTCTTGGGCTCTTTGTAGGAAAGCAACGTTGCTAAATCTGTTTCCAGTCGGCGTCTCTTATTTCTGAACTTTGTGGGGCTTTGGCAAGAAAGGCCTTTGGCAGGGTGCCAAAGAAGATAAAGCTTTGTGATAAGCCCGAAGGACTTTTTCTGAAAGACTTGTTTTGGAATTAATTTGGACTAAGCTGGGAATGAACTAATTCTCAGCTGTTATAATAAAATAGGTTTGTTTTGGGACTAATTGTGTCTTGTAATGACTAAGTGAGTGTAATGACTAAGTGCCCTCTCCCCTCCTTGGGAGAGCTTTATAGCTCCCACTGCCTTAAGAAAGTTCAAAACATTCTTAAAGATCCATCTCATCCTGGACACCCCCCCCCCTTTTTTTTTTTTTTGAACTATTACCATCTGGAAGACGGTACAGGATAATAAAAACAAGGACAAATAGGCTGAATAACAGCTTCTATCCCAGGGCACTAACTATACTGAATTCTACTTTATAGTGCAATACTAATGCAATATCAGGGGTTTTCAATTCAATTGTATAGAATGTGAAGGATGTGTGTCTGTGTTATAATTTTCTTATGTATGATGTACACTGAAGGATGGCATTTAATTTCGTTGTACGAGGTGCAATGATAATAAAGTAAACTAAACAAGAAACGTTCAATATTTTCACAGAGGACAGGAAAAAAAAACTTGAAACATGTACCCAACAATTTTTTTTCAAACAGCAATGACTCAGCTTATTCAACAAATTGTAGGGGAAATCATAAGACTTCTATTGTTTGAGACATTAGAAAGTATTTCCTGCTAAGTATGCCAGTAATACTGAGTAAGTAAAGTAAAGATTTTAAGTATTTTAAAATGTATTTTAATTTTAAAATGAACTTGAATAAGATTCTTTGAACATGGTAAGAAATATGTCTATAGCAGGGGTCTGCAACCTTAAACACGCAAAGAGCCATTTGGACCCATTTCCCACAGAAAAGAAAACCCCGGGAGCCACAAAAACCTTCCTGTGCCTGACTATTTCTTCAGCGGCCACAAAACTAGCATATTTATCAAGACACGCTTTTTTAGAAGGGATGGGACAATTTGTTATAGAAAAAAAAAGCTGACTTCTTCCAAAGCAGAGTATTATTTTTTTTTTACATTTCTCATTTATCCCCAACAGTAAATCATTTGAAAAATCAACTAATGAAAAATTAACACATTTCTGGATTCCACCAAAATGATCATCCTGAAAACCACACCGTAAGAAGAGCTGCCCATTTAAAATCCAACAATATCTACTCCATCTGGTTTACAAGAAGAAAACATCAACCATTGACTTATGATTCCCCTCAAAATAGCCAATAGTGTTTCCCCCCAAAAAATGGATTATGTGTGCTAGCTGGCTAGAGAATAGAATAGAATAGAATAGAATAGAATAGAATAGAATAGAATAGAATAGAATAGAATAGAATAGAATTCTTTATTGGCCAAGTGTGATTGGACACACAAGGAATTTCTCTTGGTGCATAAGCTCTCGGTGTACATAAACGAAAAGATACATTTGTCAAGAATCATAAGGTACAACACTTAATGATAGTCAAAGGGTACACATAAGCAATCGGGAAACAATATCAATGTCAACTTGCAAAGCTTTCAAGTTGCCATGAGCAGGAGGGAGGGAGAACTGAAGTGAATTCCATACATTCTTTCTGACCGCAATCAGAAAGAGGGTGTTAGGTTTCACAGCCAGCCAAAGTGGTTAATTGGAGAATGTGATTTATGACATGGCCAGAGAGGAGGGAAGAGACAGGGTCATAGGGGAACGTAAATCTACGTAGAATCAGTCCTAACTGCATCCGAGTATTGCCGGAATGTTGCTCCTAATAAATGGCTATATTTCCTTTGAAATTTGGATCATGGCTCATGAATTAATTAGAGCAGCTTTCAGAAACTTGACAATCAATATAAATCGTAAGGATACAAGCAACAAAATTACAGTCATAAATGGAAGGAGATGGGTGGTGGGAACGATGAGAAGATTAATAGTAGTGCAGACTTAGTTTGACAGTGTTGAGGGAATTATTTGTTTAGCAGAGTGTTCAGGAAAAAACTGTTCCTGTGTCTAGTTGTTCTGGTGTGCAGTGCTCTATAGCGTCGTTTTGAGGGTAGGAGTTGAAATAGTTTATGTCCAGGATGTGAGAGGTCTGTAAATATTTTCACAGCCCTCTTTTTGACTTGTGGATTCTTAATGACAACGCTGTGGAGCAATTTCATCACTTTTTGGAAATGACTACTTTGTGATTGGCCACACACACACACTCCGACAACCATTTTGTGGATAAACAAACCCTCTCTCTGACAGCAATTCTGTGAGAACACCCACAACTTGGTTTCAGAATAAATGCATTTGGGTGTGTCCAACACTTAAAAACATCTGGTACAAGGGATCCTCATATCTCATAATGAATCTGGCCAGTTGATTGTAGGGATTAAGGTGCAGTTGCAGGGAAAAATAGGAGGGGGGAGGAATATTAGAGATATTCACCACCTTGAGTTATTTATTTAAAAAATAATAAACCTGGGATATAACACATCAATTAAAAAATTGGGAACCCCATCCCTCCACCTTCTGGTTTTTATGAAAACGGTTCAGATGTAACTTTTTAATTTGTTTTGTTTTTTTAATGTTACCCTTACTATTTTCCTATTGCTTCTGTTGTCATTTATTAGTTTATCTCAGCAGGTTTTAGCAAACAAGGGGCTGCAAAAAGATAAGATTTTGAACGTTTATGAAAACTGCTTTGACAGCCCATCCCAGAAAAAAAAAAAAAAGGTTAAGAGACATTCTGAATTAATCAGATCTGTTTGCTTTGGTTCCAGGAGGGAAAGTGTGAAATTAGGCTGAAGCTACAATGCCTAAAGATGAAACAAGAGGGATAGCCAGGAGTCCTGTCTATTCAGGAGAGAGATAAAGAAGTCTATTTATTTATTTTATGTATTTTATGTATTTATTTCATCAAGCATCTATTATTTTTATTTTTTTATTTATTTTTTTTATTTATTGAATTTGTATACCGCCCTACTCCCGAAGGACTCAGGACGGTGAGCAGCCAGATAAAATACATATAATACAAATGTTAAAAAAGCATTAAAATACAATTAAATAATTGGCCCGGAAAACGAAATTTAAAACACCCCAAATTCATAAGACAAATTTAAAATTGAAGAATTTTAAAAGTTTAAAAAGTTTAAAAGAGAGGTTAGGCCAGGCCTATCTGTTATTAGATAACAGATAGGTTTTAATTTGAATGTTTTAAATTTTGGGCCAAAGTCATATAATTCTTTTTTAAAAAATTTAAATTTTGTATTGGTATGTGTTTTAGTTCTGGCTGTGCACCGCCCTGAGTCCACTAGGAGAAGGGCGGGATACAAATTGAATAAAATAAATAAATAAATAAATAAATAAATAAATAAATAAATAAATAAATAAATAAGAAATATAAGTATAAACATGATTATGAAAACATGAAATGGATACGAATAAAAGGGAACATTAGGACAGGGAAGGTAGGCAAGCTGGTGGCTTATGCACACCCCTTAAAGACCACTTTATGCATTCATTGTTTATTTATTCATTTATTTATTCATTGTTAAAGAAACAATGCAAGAATGTAACCTAAACCAAAAAAGCCGTACCTAAATAGATAGTTGCCCCCCCTTCCCTAAATCCCATCAGCGGTGATCAGTTTTGTGAATCAACAAAGCTATTTGGGGGATAAAAGGAGTCTTGGAAGCCCACCCACTCTTTTTCACTGAAAAAGAAAAAGTGAAAAAGTGCCAGCCTGGGTGAGAAAGCTGTTGGTAAGTTATGGATGAATGTGTGGGAAAGGGCAATTGTCACAAGTCAAGTTTTGCTGTTCAATTAATTATAAGCACCACTGCAATCGAACCAGCCTTATTATTTTTTTTATTTTTATTTTTATTTTATTTTTTTTGCTTTAATTTATATGCCGCCCTTCTCCGGAGACTCAGGGCGGCTTACAATGCGTTAAGCAATAGCCTTCATACTTCTGTATATTTATACAAAGTCAGCTTATTGCCCCCACAATCTGGGTCCTCATTTCACCTACCTTAGAAAGGATGGAAGGCTGAGTCAACCTTGAGCCTGGGGAGATTTGAACTTGCAGTAATTGCAAGCAGCAGATGTTAAATACAGCGCTTTAGTCCACTGTACTATCAGGCTCTTGTTTATTTAAAACTTAAAATAAATTTTAATCAATAAAATTGCTGTTATTTAAATTCTTACTGGGTTATGCCTCAGTGTCCATTTGATAGTGAACTGGTTGTGGCTGTGAGTGTGTGATTGACATAAGCTGTACTTAGGAGCATGTGTGTAACAAAAGGGAATGCACACATAACATGCCTCCCCCACCCCATCCAACACTGTCTATCATTCTTAACTGATTTTCTTCTTCCAATGTTTGGGTCCCAGAGCCAACCACAAACCACTGCTTGTAATCTTTATTCTGGGGATCCCTAGAGATCACTTTTGAGTGTAACTGATGGTCCCTGCAGCAGGGACCAACTTCCAAAAAGTGTGAAGTTTCCGCAAATAATTCAAGATCTGATTAATTCACTCAACGTCCACAAGGCTGTTGTCTTTTTTAAGATGAATATAATTAAAAAAAGGAACATGTAAGCCACCAAGCCCACACGCTTTCGGTTAGGCAGGGCAGAAATTTAAAATGGCTTCCTTATGCTCAACCATTTCATCTGAAAACATAGGAATCAGGGATACAGGATCATCTTAATTGATCAAGATCATTTTTGAGGTCACTTGTTAACTGCAGAAACTCTAGAATTTTGCCCTGGTAAGATCAGCATTGCAGAGAGGTCTATAATGAAAGCCTCCATCCACAGAGTTTCCATGGATGTTATAAAACCAGGGTGGATAAAAATCAATTTTTAAAAAAAAAAAATCAAAAAAATCAGATTTTTTTGATTTAAATCGGATTTTTTTTATTTTTATCGAATTTATTTTAATAAAAAACTTTTGGGGTAAAACTATCGTAAGATAGTTTTCTATTTAAGATATATAAATAATTTAGTTTATTCAGCATGAAATGGAGCTTAGTTATGTAGCGTGAGGTTGTATATTCTGCAACACTGGGACTATCGGTGAGTCAACAGTGGGTCAAAGGAGTAGCAGAGATGACAGTTGCTCTTTAAAAATTACAATTTAAATCAAGTTGATTTAAATCAATCCTTTTTACTAGTGATTTAAATCATGATTTAAATTGTGATTTAAATCATGATTTAAATTGTGATTTAAATCAACTCGATTTAAATCAAATCCACCCTGTATAAAACTGAAAGATAATTTTCATTACTGATCACAGCTGTTAGTATACACCACCTAACCGAGTTATTTTGCAAGAAAATAAAAATACCAGGAAACTGAATCTTGCCCTCAGTCCCTGTGCTGTACAGAGAGTTCAGAGGAAGCCGAAAAGTTCACTCACCTCAACGACCTTGAGAAGCCAAGGACAATGGAAAGGATATTCTCCGCATTCCCATGCTGGATTTCTGCTCCCCTTGGTGCTTTTGTTAACTTTTCTAAATCAGAGCCCCCTCACCTCATGCAGTTCGTTCCTTCTTAAATGTTTCTTGTTCTTAAATGTTTCTGCTTTCACATTTCACTTTCGCAATGAAAGTTCCGTTAGGGACGGTTGCAGCAAGTTTGAATTCCATTTTCTCTTTCATTTTGTTTGGGTTTGGCTTTATGAGGCTGAAGTGGGAACTCTTTGCCACTGGGAATCGGGGATAAATGTTGGAGCTTGTCTGCATGCACACTGAGAGCAGCAGTTGTCTGTCTCTTGCAGCCTCAGACTAACGTATAGGGCTGGGATTCAAAGGCATCCCCTCCAATTCTTAACTGAATAAACCATGGTTAGTTAGGTGTGACCCTTCGTCTTGGAAACCCCACTTTTATCTAGTTGTGGGAAGTAGGGAAGGGAAGGGTCTGCAGAGCCGGGATATCTCTGCAGACAAAGGCACTGTAATTTAACACCAGCTGTCTGCAATTAAAGTAAGTTCGAATCTCGCCAGGCTCAAGGTTGACTCAGCCTTCCATCCTTTCTAAGGTAGGTAAAATAAGGACTCGGTTTGTGGGGGCAATAAGCTGACTTTGTATAAAAAATATACAAAAGAATGAAGGCATAATCATAATCATAAAATATAATCATCATAAAACGTAAGATGCAACATTTGGTGTTAGTCATAGGTGTTAGTCATAGGATACTACATAAGCAATCAACAGAAATCATAATAGGATACTAAAAATTGCTTAACGCACTGTAAGCCGCCCTGAGTCTCTAGAGAAGGGCGGCATATAATTAAATAAAAAAAAGGGGGGGAGCATTCATTAATTCGCACTGTTTTAATTCGGGCCAAAGTATATAATTCTTTTAATTAATTTTAAATTTTGTATTGTTATGTATTTTAGTTTTGGCTGTGCCTGAGTCCTGAGTCCACTAGGAGAAGGGCGGTATATAAATTGAATAAATAAATAAATAAATAAATAAATTAAAGGCCTTTCATAGAAAAGGGGACAGAGAAATTAGACCA
Organism: Pantherophis guttatus; assembly: GCF_059756535.1. Classification (NCBI taxonomy): domain Eukaryota; kingdom Metazoa; phylum Chordata; class Lepidosauria; order Squamata; family Colubridae; genus Pantherophis; species Pantherophis guttatus. Next base: position 7,138,215 of record NC_142071.1, read on the forward strand.
AGCACAGGTCAGAGCTGAAAAAGCTTCTTGGATGAGAAGCAAAATGTCTTCAAGGAAAAATACAAACTCCAGATGTCTTTTGAAAAAAGCACTTTGCCGACAGAGCAAAGATGGTTTTGCCACGTTTTTAAACTGCAGTAATTAACCACAATCAACATTGCAGGATTGTTGTTGCATGGCCCTTTTTCATCGCCACAGCCTGCAGTTTATGTATAATGAACGTGACAAATATTAATGCTTTTCCTTTAAACAATTCGCAGGATTCAGATGAAGTAACGGTATAACAGAATTGAAAGGCACTGGATTGGAAGGGACCTTGTAGGTCATCTAGTCTAACCCCCCATCCAAGCAGCAGGAGCCCCTACACCATTTTTAGTTTTTAGTCATCTCCAACATAATTTATATATTCCACTGTTTGCCGTAATAATCTTTCTCTTTAATTTTTGTTAACCAATGTTACCCTTTGCCCTAATCTCTAATCTTAATCAAATTCAATTTTTCCCTTTTCTTTCTCCAAATTAAAACCCTTAAATTCCAAATCTCACAACATAAATATTTTTCTTTGTCAACTTTTCCAGATATTACAATCCAATATCTTACTAAAAGCCCCTTAAATATATAACACTACAATCATTCCTTTCCATTGCTTTTTCAAATTTATATGTGGTCCTTCTTATTAAACAATAAACCAAGTTACTTTGCACTGTACATCTTAAATCCAATTTTATTGATTGATTGATTGATTGATTCGATTTATATGCCGCCCTTCTCCGGAGACTCAGGGCAGCTTACAATGCATTAAGCAATAGCCTTCATACTTTTGTATATACCTGCTTAATAGGGCTTTCACCCACCCCCCTAAGCGGTGTTCTTTTTTTATACAAAGTCAGCTTATTGCCCCCACAATCCGGGTCCTCATTTTACCTCCCTCGGAAGGATGGAAGGCTGAGTCAACCTTGAGCTTGGTGAGAATTGAACTCGCAGTAATTGCAGGCAGCTGGCAGCTAAGTGCTACTTTAACAGCACTTTAGTCCGCTGCTCCACCAAGGCTCTTTCAATTACTTTTTCAAATATATATATATTTGTGCCGCTTCAAACAATATTTTAATCACTTTTAATTGAACAGTAAATCTAATGAATTCATAATACAATATAATTTCCAATTTTTTAGTTAAATTCCAAGATTACAATTAAAAATGTTCCAATATTAAATTGGGTTTTAAATGTTTTACATAAATTGGATGTTTTTAAATTTGTTTTTGAGCCCAAATTATTTAATCTATTTTTAATAGCTTTTAACTTTGGTATGTTATTTGTATTTTTACCTTGGCTGTTCACCGCCCTGAGTCCCCTGGGAGTAGGGCGGTATATAAATATGATAATAAATAAATAAATAAAAATTGTTGCATTTTCTATAGTTACAATTAAAGATATTCCAAATATTACAATCTTATTCCAATTCATTTATAAGTCATTATCTTGACTTCTTCGTAGCTCTATGTGGGCGCCCTTTCTCAGTTGCCTTCCCATTGGGTTTGAAAAAAAGGCGGGCCGCTTTAAAAAAAAAAAACCTCTGCACTTTTCTATCTCTGCGCTCCCAGTGACGTCGGCGGTTTTTTTTTTTTGTCTCCGCGCGCATGCGCTTTCCGCTGTCGGGGGAACGGCCGTTCAGGCGAAGGGTAGCTAGGCCGTGAGAAGCCGGGGGCTCGCGTAGATGTCTTCCCCGGAGGAGGCGCGGGTCGCGCCGGCCCCGGAAGGGGACCTGCCGCTAGAGTGGGAAACGGAT